>NC_084478.1:43101859-43404890 GCF_027409185.1 Cynocephalus volans | reverse complement strand
TAGGTATATGACTAAAATGAACTTATGTCTTGGTTTGTCTGAAACTATCCCAGATTATACCTGTTGTCCCAGCATGATTATATACAACACCAGTGTTCACTCTCAAATGTGTCCTGATTTAGACAGTACATTTATATGAATGCTTTATATAGATTGATAAATTTAAGACTGAACAAAGAGAATAAAGCAACAAACATTTAGGAACAATTAAATTCAGTAGTTAGTAATTGTCTACGGGACAGAATCTGGTTAAAACATAATGGTTAAAGAAGCATCACACAAATATGACCAAAAGCATTATGTTGGCTAGTGTCCCTATCTTGTTCCATGTAAGAACCACTAACATTTCACCATGAGTATGACAGTTTTGACAATCTGTTGAATGCTGTGCTTTTAAAAAATGATACACTCTTTCAGATTCTAAGACACACTACCAGTCGTCCTTCCACCACTTTTTACCTGACTTGGTTTTTTCCTTCTGCCCAGTTCCTATGGGAGTATATCATAAATCTATCATCTCTCTGCCCTTCTGACTTCTTCACCGAATTATCTCCTCTCATAGACTCAAGACTGGCCTAAAGTGAATAACTCCCAAATCTTCCAGGTCCATATTTGACTCTACCTCAAATTTCAGCTTTATAGCTCTAAAGCTATGATCTGGGTATTTCTATTTGTACATCCAGCCATTGCCTCAATTTTCATTTTCATTAAATGCAAACATTTGTTGCCTCCAATTAGCCATACTTACTCATACATTGCACACATATTTTAGTTATTATAATTTATTGCCTATGTGTCTAAAGGAGTAGCAAATATTGGAAAAATCATGGCCTTTGGAATCAGAATTACTCAGGTTTGAAACCTGCCTGTTTTAGTAGCTAGCTTATGATCTCAGGCAAATTACTTAATATCTATGCCTCAGTATCCTCACTTTATTTATTTATTTATTTATTTATTTTTATATATATAATTTCTTTTTTTATTGAAGCATAATTGATTATACATTTTTTTTAAAAATTTTATTTTGTCGATATACATTGTGGCTGATTATTGCTCCCCATCACCAAAACCTCCCGCCCTTCTCCCTCCCCCGCTCCCCCCCAACAATGTCCTTTCTGTTTGCTTGTCGTATCAACTTCAAATAATTGTGGTTGTTATATCTTCTTCCCCCCCCGGTTTGTGTGTGTGTGTGTGTGTGTGTGTGTGTGAATTTATATATTAATTTTTAGCTCCCACCAATAAGTGAGAACATGTGGTATTTCTCTTTCTGTGCCTGACTTGTTTCACTTAATATAATTCTCTCAAGGTCCATCCATGTTGTTGCAAATGGCAGTAGTTCATTCGTTTTTATAGCTGAGTAGTATTCCATTGTGTAGATGTACCACATTTTCCGTATCCACTCATCCGATGATGGGCATTTGGGCTGGTTCCAACTCTTGGCTATTGTAAAGAGTGCTGCGATAAACATTGGGAAACAGGTATACCTTCGACTTGATGATTTCCATTCCTCTGGGTATATTCCCAACAGTGGGATGGCTGGGTCGTATGGTAGATCTATCTGCAATTGTTTGAGGAACCTCCATACCATTTTCCATAGAGGCTGCACCATTTTGCAGTCCCACCAACAATGTATGAGAGTTCCTTTTTCTCCGCAGCCTCGCCAGCATTTATCGTTCATAGTCTTTTGGATTTTAGCCATCCTAACTGGGGTGAGATGGTATCTCAATGTGGTTTTGATTTGCATTTCCCGGATGCTGAGTGATGTTGAGCATTTTTTCATATGTCTGTTAGCCATTTGTATATCTTCCTTAGAGAAATGCCTACTTAGCTCTTTTGCCCATTTTTTAATTGGGTTGCTTGTTTTCTTCTTGTAAAGTTGTTTGAGTTCCTTATATATTCTGGATAAGTATCCTCACTTTATAAAACACTAACTGTGAGGATTAAGTGAAAAACATTTAATGCAGTGCCTCTAACGTAGTGAACATTCAATAAATCGCAATAGTTCTTGTTGTTTGGTTGTGATAGAGGTGGTAAAGATGGTGAAGAGGGTAATGAAGGAGATGGTGGTGGTGGTGGAGGTGGAAATGATGGTGGTAGAGGTGGAGATAGTAGAGGTGAGGATGATGGTCGTGCAGGGAGTGGTGGAAATGGTGGTCGTGTACCATTTATGAAAAAATCCCATAATAAACATCATCTCAAGCTTAGCAAACATAAAAGAAATACCTACTTGTCTTTTTCTTTGAAACAGAATTTACCATCTGATTTCTTCAATCTCTTTCTCTTAGTTTGCTCCTTACTATTATTATATTATACAAGTGTTGTTAGGTTAGTCTCATCATTTCAGTCATTTTCTGATCAGTCTGACTGCCAACTTCATAACCTAAGCCATGTACCTCCCTGTGGTGAAATTTGCCCCCTTTCTAATTAATCAACCTAAAATTAATATGCATAAGTAAAAAATGTTGCTTTTATGCTGGCCCTCCAGACCTGAGATCTCCGTAGCTCCAGACAACCCCAATGTAAAACATAACCCCTTCCTGTGATATTCAATATTCTTATTCTCCCACCAATTTTATGTCTGGCTTACCCAAACTCTTTTCACTTCAGCCAACAAGTTACATTTTATTCAATTTGCTATATGCCTTAATGCCACCCACATAAAATTTCTCATCACCAATCACAACAAAGGAAGCCTGTTATTATATTTCTTTAGATTTTCCTTAGATTTCATTAAAGTACCATGCATACAATAAATAATCAATAAATATTTGTTTAAAGAGTGAATGGGATAGTTCAACTAATTGTAGTAACTATAATCCGACATTCCAGTATCATTTAAGAAGTCTACCTAGCTCTTTGAGAAATCGTTCTTAATAATAAACACATGACCATTCTCATTATCTTTAATAATTCTAATTTTATCCTTTAGGATATTGTTTATTCAAAGCTAGTAAGATAAAATTCAGCTTTGTACCACAATATAGTTTGTTAATATCTAAGATGCATTTAGTCAATTCCTTATTAATTATACAGTTTCTTCATATGTCGTATTTACTGCATAATTTGTCTACCTTGCACTAAGATTTATAAAACTGTTTGATGATCTTGGGTCACAGGGTAATTATTTCTAATAGCAAATTATCCCTGCAGTTCAGTGATATTATTTTATATATAGGTAATTATCAGAGTATGGAACTCAGACTAGGTTAAAACTAGATCTAATATCTAGTTAACTGGCATTTGTCCAGGAGATTAGTTCCAAATCATGTAGCTATTTTAAGAGACTTTTCACAAGAGCTTTCATTTACATTTTTGTATCAACCAGGTGAAATCAATGGCAAATTGAATCTTTTTTTTTTTAAGTAAATGCCATCTGAATAGAGACGGTTTTCCCAAGCAAAGTGTTGATAAATGAGTATCTTTGACCTCAAGAACAGGACAGAGGCATTTAGAAATACCTAAATTCACCAGGTCTTTTCTTCTCTTCCCCTGGGTAAGCAGAACGAATAAGTTTGCTTTCTCTAGTCATCCCCTGCATACTTATTAAACAGCAAGATAAATTGGCTGAACTACAAACCTGCAATATTATTTTATATTCTATTTTTCAGCTTAATTGTTTTTGTTTTCTTGTTTGTTTTATTTTCTTCTTATGGCTGCTGACCATATGATGTTAATTTATGTCACATCCCTGCAAAGAAGACAGATAAATTTTAGATAAGACCTCTTTTTCTGAAATTTTATGAGACTCATGCTTAAAACATTTTTATTTCTGATAATTATTCTAACTTGGGGTCCCAAATTAAAATCCAGAAGTTCTATGTTAAAACATCTCATCTTATTCGAAGAACCTAATTAGATGATTAATGTGTCTATGAGCTAATTTTTTATCTTCTATATGATAAATTGATCCTACAATACCTGTGGTGTTGTAATTTCATTTTTGTCCCTTGGCACAGCCCAGGAAAATAGAACATTTCAGATGATTTGCTTCTTTTTTTTTTTTTTTTTGGATACTAGACCTGTCCATGGTTATAGGTTAATTGAGGTCTAAAAAGGTTAAATAACTTGCTTTCAGTTGCAAAATATGGACTCCTACTGAGTCTCCTAATTTCCATTCTAGTGTTATAGCTGCAATGCCATGATTCTTTTTATGTATTAGAGTCAAATGACCTTGGTCATAAACTCAAATTTCAGTTTAGAAACGATTTTGGGGGAAGAATGGAAATCTTACTTACCATCTTCAGATATTCAAAAAGGTAACCATTTATTTAATGTTCTTAAAATTATTTTGTCATATAAGCCAAGAATAAGTCAATAGCTGTACTTTGAAGAATGTAGCAATGTGAATTCTAGACACATGCTAAGGGACCAGAGAACACTTAGAGCAGTGATACTCGAAGTGCAGTATATGAAACAGCAGCATCACTTGGGACCTCGTTTGAAATGTAGATTTGGGGGGCCCTCCCCAAATCTTCTGAATCCAAAACTGTTGGTGGACCCAGGAGTCTTTTACAAGCTCTCCGAGTTACTCTTATACACCACCATGTTGGAGAACCCTTGCAAAAGAACAGTGGTTCTCAAACTTTAGCATACATCAGAATCACCTGGAGGGCTTATTAAAAGACAGACTGCAGACTTTCATTAGAGTTTCTGATTCAGTAAGACTGGGGTGGTGCCTGAGAATTTCAATTTCTAAAAAGTTCCCAAGTGATTCTGGGTGGCTGGTTCAGGACCCACATTTTGGAAATCCATTCAGTTACAACCTGACTCCTGATTCTCTTTCCCCACACCAGCCCCAATGTAGGGGCCACCTACTGAGCCTAGGTTAAGTAATGCTACTGTTCCATCTTGTGACACTTCTACTTCTTTATGCTGAAATGACCTCTTTATATGCCTGTTTCATCCACTAGATGACTATTGGCCAGGTCCATTTCTTATTCCTGACCTGGTATGGGGTCTTTTGTATGATAGATGCCCAATGCATTTGTTGAATAGAAATGTACAATATTGGGAACTGGTGACATACTACATATATCTCTGGATGTCTAAGTGCAGCAGCTGTATGAAAATGAACTCTTCCAGAATGCAAGGCATAAAGGGACACCAACAAAGAGGAAGACAGGATCACGTTCCCAGAGCAGTGACATATAGTTTTTTTTTGTTCTCTGAATGAAGAAAACAGTAAGCATACTTATTTATTCATCTAAAAGAAGAAGCATAGTTGAGTGCAAAGAAAAGTTCATTTTTAACTAGAAGATATGAATTATCTCTATTCCCTTACTTCTGATTCTTTCCTTCACCCTCTCATACCTTACATCAAGCACTAAAACTGCCCTTACAAGGTCACCAGAGAGCTCCTTAATTGCCAGTTCCAAAGGTCATTCTTCACTTCCTATTCTTCTTGACCTTTGTGCTGTGCTTGACAGTGATGATTAGTTTCTTCTTGAATTTTATCTCTCTCAGTATCTGGGACATTGTTCTCTCCCATTTTTTTTGTTTGTTTGTTTGTTTTTGGTTTTGTTTTTTATCCTCTCTGGCTTTCTAACTGCATCTTCTCTTATCCTTTCAATGTCAGTCCCCACAAAACTCAAATTTTGATTTAATTTTCTTCTTGTGATACTTTCTTTTCCTGGGCAATCTAATTTTTAATCTTTAGTCTTTATCAGACATCTGTATCTTATGATTCCCAAATTAATATTTCTAGTTCACCTTTTCTCCTGATGCCCATACCTGTAATCCAAATGCTTATTGGCTATGCATACCTGGATTTCTTAAAGTAGTCTCGTGTGGTTCTGCAGTTTAGACTGAACAAGTCTAGAGAGCGTCATTCACATCATAGTCTCTAAGAATAGTGCCCCCTGGACTTGTGCATTGAACAACCTGTGCAGCCATTCACAGTGGTCTAGGTATCTGCCACATCACTAAATCCCTCCAAGTATACCTGCTAAATTTTCTTTAATTTATTCCTTCCTCTACAATTATGCTGCCTTCACCCTAGTTCAGCCTCTGGTAATTTTCTGCGTGATATTCTTAACTGACTTCTCTGCCTCTATTCTCACCCTTCATATCTATACTCTTCCCAGCCTCCTGAGGGATATAGTAAAGTGCAATTTTAATTAGATCATCCCTCTACCCGTAATTCCTGAAATTTATTGCATAGGAATTCCTTTATGATCTTGAGCTGCCTAACTCTCCTGCTATGCTCCCTTCTCCTCTACCCATTTTTTTTATATATACCAGTGCTACTCAAAATAGTCTGCAAACCGTTTATTACCAGTCCACAATGAGATAAGGAACTTGAGCCAGAATATAAATCAATGCACAGCTTCCTTTGTCAAGAAAGTTTGACAATTAAAAATAAGATCAAATGAAATAGTGTGCATAGGGACTCTGCTGACTTACACTTTGGTGAAAATTCTTTCTTTCTCACAGACTAGTAGTAGCCAGTTTACAGACTGGCTGAAGACCGATTTCCCATGGCACTGCCCTGTGTTTCAGCTTTAATTATCCACTCTTTGATCTCCAAATGTTCCATGCTCTCTTAAGCTTCTATTTCTTTACACCTACTATTCTTTGTTCCTAAGATTCTCTTTAGATACCTCTTGTTTTTTTCATTCCTATATTCCCTGTCCCCCAGCTAACTACCTAGTCTCTCTGCGAACCTGATTTCCCAAGCATTTCTCAGCCTTTTTAATACTTCTATTAAAACACTTGATGATTTCTATTGTAATGATTTTCTTTTTGCCTATCTATATGCTCTGAGGGGAGAAACCATTTATTTTCATTTGTAGAAGTACAGTGCTTAAACCAGAAGTCAGCACAAAGTAGGTATTAAGTAAATATTCATTGAATGGTTAAGTGGGTATTTGTCAGGGTTTTGCTAGTGTCTCCTCAGGAAAACAGAAACTGCTGCAGGTGTTTCAAAAAGATGGGACGTAATGAGGGGGATTGTCTAAGCAGATGATGGAAAGCTACTCAAAGCAGTAGCACATTCAGCAAGCTGCTAATATACCTAGAGCTGGAAGAACAATGCTGGGAAAATGATGTTACCAGAACCCAGAATCTGGGGCCTTCTAATGGGAATTAAACCACAGTTAGGACTGTCAGGCAGGAAATTGGACGGATGGAGGGAGGGACTATCCAGAGAAAACAGAAGCCACAGTGGAGATATAGCTGCTCTAGAAAAGCCACCCAAATTGGAGTGAGAAGAAAAAACAGCTTGGCTTTTCTCTTCCTCCAGTCTCCAATATTCTGCCACTGCCTCCATTTCGACAAACCTTACTGGAAACCAGTGGGCAAGTAGTGCTGGGAAATGTACATCCTTATGGTACAGAGAGCACAGGAGAAAGGTGGGGAATAAATTTGAGAACAGATGGGCATCTTATTGCACATATGTATTCTGATCTTGAATCTTCCTCTTAAAAACTATGTGATTTAATCAAGCCACTTAATCTCACTGAGAATCTATTTCTTCGCCTTTAAAATGACATTTATATATTTATTTTGTTTGTTTGCTCTCACACGTGGAAATTGTGTTACATGTGTTTCTCTTGAAGAACGTTTAGGTAAAAATATACATTTTTTTTTCCCCCAGGAAAAAGCTGAGTTCCCAATTATTCATTTAGAAGAGTTATTTTCCCATTATCACATAAATGTGATGATAGAAAATATTATTCTTATTTTGATGTCTTCTGAGAATATCCTTGTTAATGTCTTCCCTAGTCAGAAACCTGCATCTCTATTAATGAAAACACATTATGCTACCATACATATATAAAAATGAGGCCAGGCTGCTATGGACTGAATTGTGGCCTCTCAAAATTCGTATGCTGAAGCCTGAATCCTTGATGTGATGGTATTTGGAGATGAAGTCTTTGGGAGGTAATTAGGTTTAGGTAAGATTGTGAGGATGGAGCCCTTACGAGGAGGTTAGAACTCTTACAAGAAGAGACAGCAGAGAAGCTTGCCTGCTCTCTCTCTCCCTGCCATGTGAGAACACAGCAAGAAGGAGGCTGTCTGCAAGCCATAAAGAGGGCCCTCACCTGGAACTGACCCTGCTGACACCTTAATCTTGAAATTCTGGCCTACAGAACTGTGGTAAATGTTTGCTGTTTAAGCCACCCAGTCTACGGTATTTTGTTATGGCACCCTGAGCTGACTAAGAACTGGCTTTGTAAAGCAGTAAGTTTTACTTCGTGTTTTAACTAAAGTTCATAGAGATGCTCACTAAAAGAAGTAAATGGATTGAAACAGGTCATGATACTGGGGAAGTGGCAGTGGGGCAGTAAGTACACGTCAGATTTAAATGGCTTTGCACATTGCACTAGATAGTTTCTGAACCCTGACTGGAAGTTATTTAAACTTTAAAGACCCACAACATAAAAGCATGTTGAAGTTCTTTAAACTCAGCGAGCGTTCACACTGAGAGTGTTTAAAGTTTAAATTGCCTCCCATAGGGTCCAAGGCACCATCCAATGCCTAGTGGGTTTCTTTGAACACTCCTTTAGTCAGTATGAATTCACAGCATTTCAAGAAGGAAATGGCAGCAACAGCATTAGTCTTCATGCTAATTTTCCTATTCATTCAACTAATATCTCATGGATTTCTATGATTTGTAGAGCGCTCTAGTTGTTGTAACTGTGAAACATACTTAGCCCTTCCCTCAGGAAGCTTGCACTCCAGCATAAAGTAAGTCATGAAGAAGTGCCAATAAAATATTAGAAAAGTTGCAAGGGAGAAAAGCTCACTTCTTGCTTGAGAGTTGGGCATGAAAGACTCATGGGAAAATTAGCATCTGAGTGAACAGTTAAAGGGTTGGGAAACACAGGAATCACAATGAGGGAAAATGGCTGTTCAAATGCAGGATACAGCCTATACACAAACAGAGCTTGCACGGGGTTTTAAGTATTTTTGTTTGCCTACAGAAGTATGAGGTATAGCAAATAATGGATGAGGTTGAAAAGGTAGGTAGGGTTTATAGTAAAGAAATGTACTCAGTGTGATACTAAGGAGTGTAGACTTTAATCTTCTGGTCATGTGGAGCTGATGTATATTTTTGAGAGAGAGTGATGCAGTATGGCTACTGTGAAGCATAACATTTTGACTCCGCTTGATAGCTGGGAGAGAGAGGTCGTCTCATCTTCACTTTGGTGAGTGGGAAAGGGCATCAGCAAATTTTTCTCTGAAGAGCCAGATAGTAAATATTTTAGGCATTGTGTAACATACAGTTTCTTTTGAAACTGCCCAACTCTGCTGCTGTCGCTAGAAAGCAGCCATAAACAATAAGTAAATGAATGAGCATGGCTGTGTACCGATAAAATTTTATTTATAAAAACAGGTGGTGGGCCATATTTGTCTCATGGATCATAGTTTACCGAATCCTGCACTACACTAAAGGGTAAAATTGATTAGATTATTTTGTTGTTGATGATGTTGTTTTATTATCTTTGTTACAGCTGTGGTTGTAGCTTTTATTCTTGTGATTCCAATAGTGGCTTTTACTTTATCAATCTTAACAAAACACTAAAACAAATATGACCATCCTCACACATGAGAAAGTGAGAATTTGCATAGGGCTGGCTTAAACCCAGTTAAGAAAGGGTCATGGAAGGTAATAATCACAGTAGGTAGCATGTACAGTCAGCCCTCCATATCTGCAGTTTCCACGTTGGCAGATTTACAGGGAGACTGTAAGGAACTCAAGCATCTGTGGATTTTGGTATCTGCAGGTGGTTTTGGAACCAATCGTCCATTGATAATTAGTGATGACTGTATATGTCTTCTACCTTTTGTCAAGCACTTTTCTAACCATTTTGCAAATATGTACATATTAAGCCCGTACAACAGCACTATAAGGTAAGTTTTATTATTGTTCCCCTTTGCCAATGAGAAAAATGAGGCACAGAAATTTCACGTGACTTGCTCATGCTCACATACTTTAAGGGAAACAGTGCAGCCAGGATTTGAACACAAACAGCATAGCTCAGGATACTTCCTTCTCGAACTCCATTCCTTGCTATCTTTTAGTAGGTTTAAGGGGATTTTGTCATGTTATTTAGCTGAAATTAAAAGCTTGACTGGGATTGTTTAAGAATTTGCCAAAGTCTGTCTTTGGAAAATGTGTACTTATTGTAGATAATGGCTGTTCTATATTCTGAAGTCCTATAGACTCTAGGGTCCCCTGGGACCATTTGGTTATCTTTAAATACAGAATTTTTTTTTATCAAAAAGAATTTCTTTCAAAGTTATGTGTCTTTTTAAACATCAAGGCAGAAATAGGAGTCACATATAACTTTGTTTTTTTCCAAGTGCAAGACTTCTGGTGTTCACCATTGTCCCTGAAACTGATTAATTTACAGAGAAATGAAATTTATTTCTTACAGTTATGGAATCTGGGAATTTCAAAGTCCAGGGAACACATCGGGTGAGGGCCTTCGTTCTGCTGGGGTGACTTTCTACAGCAACTCAGGGTATCTCATGGTGAGAATAGGCTGAACAAAAGAGTTAACCTGCTCACTCACTCTCCTTATAAAGCCATCCGAACCATGCCTATTACTCCATTAGTGGATCAATCAATTCATGAGGACACAGTCCTCACAATCTAATCACCTATTAAAAGCCCTACCTTTCAATTACTGTAATAGGAATTTCCACCCTCTTAACACTGTTATGATGGAGATCAAGTTTCTAATACATAAACTTTTGGGGGACACATTTGACCCATATCAGTAACTATTTTATTTTGCCATGAGGGTATACATTATGCAACAAAAGATCATAGTTTAGGATAATAAAAATGTTCAGAATTAATGTCCTGGTGATAGAGACTCCAATAAAATACTGACACAATACTAGATTGCAGAGTCATAACATTAGATGCTACTGTGCTGTGTGTTGACTTTTTCTTACCTTTATTTTAAAGATGGGGTCCCCACTCATTTGTAACAAAAGAAAGCAAGTGTAGTATATAGAAATCTTTGGGTTCAGACAGACCTAGTTTTGAATCTTAACTCCATGCTTCACTGCGTTGAAACTAAATGTTTCTAAAGCTCTCTGTTCATGATCTATGAAAATGAAAATTATAATGAATAGCATAAAAGTTTCATGAGATGTAAATTATTTTTTTCTTTATGAAAGCATATGACATGATCAAGATGCTTACAGTGCTATTTTTTCCTTTTTTCGCCTTTGAATTTTATTGAATGTAAATTTCTCATTTGAAAACCTTAATCTAGATCATACCGGAATATAATTATAGACTGATCTACAGAGCATGAGAGTTCACATATTTATAAAATGTTCAAAAATTAGTTAAATTTCATGAGCTGGGAGAAAACTACTGAGTTGCAGAGTCCATAAAATTTTACTGTAATATTTCGACTAAGCATGTCTCCTTAAACTGTGGACACATTTTCTGAAGGCATGCTATGTATTATGACTTCAAGATACTTTTGTGTGTGTCAAAATGGCTGAAGGCATTTTAACTTTGCATCTGAGGCTGTATTACTAACATGTTCTTTGTATACCATTTTATCTCTATGTTTAGACATTTTATGTTTCCATGTAAGAAAACTACCATGAAAAATCCATTTGTCACCATGTTATCATTATGTAGATAAGAAAATGAAAGAGAAGCAAAATTGAAGACAAGACAAGCCGTGGAAGGGAATGTGCGCCCTCTAGTGACCCATATTTATTTCTCACAAGTACATACATCAGCTTTTCTTTTTGGTTTCATCATTTTAAATAAACTTCAAATAAATGGCTCAGAAATTTCAACTTGCAGCATATGATCATAGATTTATTACTATGACAAGATTTCATCTATCACTTAAGAGAATATTTCTATTAACCTGTGTTAAGGTGATTTTCTTGCACAGAACTCTGTTTCAAAGAGACTTTCAATTTATTGAAAATGAAAAATAGGCTTTAGGCATCTGTGGCTTAGCAGCATTTTATTTCCAACCCTGTAGGTTATGTAATTTTTGTTCACATGCTTTCATATTTCTTGGACTTATAACTAATCCCTCTAATACAGCTGGTTTTAATATCTTAGAATTTGGGGAATTTCCTTAGTTTTTAACTTTTAAGGTTGTTTCTCTGAAAGTTATATGAACAGAAGATGTAAAAGTGACTTCAAACATGTCATACTCTGGAAATAAATATTACTAGTGTCTTTTGAAATCACTAAAATTTGATACCATATTAAGGTAGGAAGATTATTTGAAGTCATTTTTATCTACCAGGTGTTGAAATATTTTAGTTAGGTTTTTCTTTTTGCAGAGAAGCAATAGTTTTGCAGGAGTTGTATTCTCTTCAGTGCAATCAACTATCCTAGAGGCATAAAGATTAATACCACTGACAGAGAGCTCATAGAGCTCTCTGGCATTGATAGCTTAAAAATATTAAATCATTGGGTTTGTATTCAAGGGCATATATTTTTAAAGGCAGTATTTTTATACACATTAAGTATATACTTGGTGTGTCATAATTGACAATGAAGATGCACAGTTTTAAGGATGATATTTTATTTTTAAACTATAATTCATATTTTGAGGCACAAATTAAGTAGGCATATTTTAGGACAAGGTAAACTACACAAAAATTGATTTTTTTAGAATCGTTTAAAGATGCATTTCAGCACAATCTGGAATCATTAAATTTTACTGTTCTGAAACATATTATTTTATGAGTGATGTGTTTAAAATTACACATAAAACTAGAAATACATTTGAGATCGTACAAACATAAGAAAGAGCAGGTTGATAGGAGTATTAAGGTAGCAGTTTATACTAACTGAAGACAGTGTCCTTTTTCATTTGTCATATTGTTACAGGTGCTGTGTAAAATGTTGAAGAGTTTATAGGCTTCTTATTAAAACAGGGAATTATAATATCCTCAGATTTAATTTAATTTGATTGCTAGATAAACAGACTAATGTAACTGGAATATCAAAACCACAATATAAACAAAGCTGACCTCAATTTTCTATCTCAGGTCAAATCCTCTTTAATTAGAGAGTTAAGTAAACATATTTACAAGTAATTTTTTTAAAGTACCTATAAGTTTTTACTTCAAGACTAGTTTGATGGCGCTTTTAAATTTTTACCATTTAAAGGAAGAAGTAAATGAAGATCAGAGAAGTTAAGTAATTTCCTCAAGAAAACAGCATAAGAGCAGGGCTTAAACTCTGTGGCACCTGACTTTCAGTTCACTATATTTTCCAATGCGCCATATTTATTTACATTTAAAACACATTTAAACACTCATATATATACAAACAGTCACATACATCATACACATTATAAAATATAAAATAATCATATGGCCCTATCTTCCCCCCCTCCACTAAGGAAAACTCATCCATACTATATAAACACATATATATACACACATCTGTGTATGTATGGTACTCACTGTACAGAGGTGTGTGTATGTGTGTGTATACACAAATTATCTTGTTTAAATTTATTTATGGAAATGTTGCTTTGTTTTTATCCTGGTTAAATAGTATAATTTCCATGTACTCGGTACATCTCAAATTCCTAGTAATATTTTTTTAGCATTAAAAGGGTTTATACTGAATTTCATTTGATATTTTACAA
This sequence comes from Cynocephalus volans, assembly GCF_027409185.1. Taxonomy (NCBI): domain Eukaryota; kingdom Metazoa; phylum Chordata; class Mammalia; order Dermoptera; family Cynocephalidae; genus Cynocephalus; species Cynocephalus volans. The sequence continues at coordinate 43,391,286 of NC_084478.1, read as the reverse complement.
GATCTCCCTGATTCAAATTTAATTTACATTCTATTTATTCAGTTTTTTAAAGCAAATACCATGGGAGAACCTACAGAGGGAGGGACCCATTTTCATAGAAGGAAAGTTGAAGGGGGGAAGAGTAGAGAGAAATTGATCAAGAAAATTTTCACAGAAGATGCACGTCTTTAACTGAGTGTTGGAAGTTGATTAGGAGTTCATTAGATAGTCTGGGATCAGAGGAGTACCTGTATACCGATACAGAATTAAATGTCTTTTCACTTCCTGTAACTCTGAAGAAAAAAGACAATTATTTAAAAATAATAAAATTTTAAAATCTTACCTTACCTTCAAAAAGATTTCCTCCATATATTAATACCAACAAAAAGAATTGTAGTTTTATTTCTGTTAATATTAAAACTTGCTTTCTAGCTAATTAAAATGCACATTAAAAAATTGGTTTGATGAATTACCTGGTGTAGGCTTGGAGCCTTCGGACCCTGCAAGAGTTAACATATTTCAAGAGTTAACCCTGCAAGAGTTAACATTTACTTCTTGTAAGGATGAGGCTTATAAGTTTTTATGAAATTCTACATGCAAAAATGTTAAATATGTAGAATGGCCATTCATAAATCTAGCTCACTAATCAAATTAGTTAAGTCTGGGAGCTTGGAGGATTTCTACTTTCAAAGTTTACACATTTGGGAATGCTGAGTTCCAAGTGGTATATTGCAAATGACTGAATTAAAGTTTATGTAGATGTGTCATCTTAGTTTAATACTTTATGTGGTACTCACTGTATGAAAATTAACAGAACACAATCACTGCCCATTAAGAGACTCTTCAGATGTAATTACCAGTTATCATACAATGAAATTCCATGCAATAAAAGTTCCATACAATGAAATACTATTGACAATTCAAAACTTTTTAAACTGCAAGTGTTTCTCTAGTTCTTTGAGATGCTTTTGTGTTTTTGCCTTTTAATTTATTTTAAGTATTTATAGATGCACACACACACAGAGAGATATCTCTCTGACCATTAGGGGGTATAAATGACCTAATATGCATCTTCTTTATGGAAAATTCAACTGGATGAGGTTGAGTCAATTTGTACAATACAATCTTGAGGAAAAATTTGACCTTCTGAATATTTGGTATATATGCATCATACCTTTTGATATTTTTAAACTTCCATAAAATAGAAGGTCTTTCTGAAAAATGATTTTGGTTTAATAACAAACTCTCTATAAATAAAAATATATATACATAAAGACATGGTTGCCCTGTACTATGAGACTTTAGAAATTTTAGTTTTAGGAGTTAGCGATTAATACATTTGTAAAGGAGGGGAAATGTCACTTTACTGATAAATAATTAATAAGAAAGATGAAATTTTAAAATATACTTGAAAAATATAAGACAGAGTATCCATTAATAATTACAGGAGGAAATATCATTTTGTGAAAAAGGATAAGAAGTCATAATTTTCTTATTCTATAAAGGGGATTTTAAGTTGGATATAGTAAGTCTGGAAATAAGGGATAGAGTCTGTCTGTGATGACATATAGAAGTATAGTAAGTTCAAAGTGAAGGGTGTGAGGAGAGTAAGATGAGTAATAACAAATATATCAATGGGCTGATTCTGAGGGTGTAGAGGCCTATTATGAGCAACATACTATATATCAGTTTATTAACTATGATTTCATGAGAATTTTAAAAGTTAAAACAAAAGAATTAGTAGAAATGAGTGATTTATGAGGAGAGAGTACATGCACAGGATCCAAGATTAAATATGGTACTGAAAATAACTTCAGTTTTCCTTGAGGGTTTTTAAGAAGGTAACTAAGTTACATCTGTATGATATCTTTAGTTAGTGTTTAAATACCCAGCCTCAGGTAGTGCAAAGTACAAAAGAAAATACCACCGACAAAACACTGGGAAGAGTAGATAGCACCCAGTTGATAAAGATGTATAGATTTAAATCAGAGCAGTGTGTTAGTTTGCTAGCATCTCAGCAAAGGCAGCTGAAGAATATTCAATAGCAGTGACAAATGTGACAATGATGAAACAAACCACAGAAAACTATGAAGCAATAGCTGCCAAATTGATAAGGAATAAAATAAAGGTGAAGTTGTTACTTAGAAGCCAGAGTCTGAGTAGGATCAAGGAAGGAGACTGAGTGCATTGTGCAGTGGAAATGTCACTGAGCTTTGAATGTAGGTCGTTGGCACTCGGTGAGAGTACGTGGGAGGCCTTTTGAAATGCTGCCTCTGCTTCTCGTTCACCCTTCCGTCCTCGTTACAGGCATAAAGAGATGGGGATGTCTACTGGCAGAATATTGGAGGGAAAACAACATTGGCAGCTGACAGTTGACTCTCAGAACTCTAAGGGATGGTGTTGAATGTTAGATGTTGGAGTGTAGGCTGAATGCACACTGCGTTGGGACAGAAGAAGTTTTAGTAAGAAAATCAAAGACATGGTTGAAACAGTAAGCTCAAAGGGAAGCAACAGAAAAGCAATGCCAGGAATAGCTCAGTTTGAATCATTTAAGAATTGGGTTTAGGTTCCACCTACTTCCCAGGGAATTAAGATGTCACAATAATGATTACAAAAATAAGTAAATAAATAAGCAGAAAAACCTGTTGAGGATAGTAGAAACTCACTGATATTTTGCTTCATTCCATTTTAGAAAGGAAGTATAATGTATTAACCTATGTACCTATGAACTGAAACTTCCCCCTAAGCAAAACACTCCACTCACAACTGAGCTAGCAAAAATTGAAATCTATTAAAAAGAAATCTGTAAATCAAAAAAGGAGTGTAGTCACTCTCTATAGGATCCTTATGTAAAAGGGAAGTTCAAGTACCTTGTGCAATCCCTTTCCAAATTTATAAAATCAGACAAACAAAAAATTGAATGAGGAAAGACCTCTCTGTGGAAATTCACATTCTGTTGCCTGAATTGATCTGAATTATTAGAACTACATGCCAACTGGTGTCCAGGCCTCCCTTAAAATCTTCACAGACAGAGCAGCATGCAAGTGGTTACCATGGTGTTGACTCCACAAAGCCTTCATTGTGTGGAGATAACCAATTTACTTGGCAGAGCCTCTAGTCTAGAAGCTGATTTAATCCTAATTCATTGAAAAGGCATTTTTTTTATTATCCTAAGAAAAAAATAAGTCCTAGTGTGAGCTGAGCCCTAGTTCTGTGTAAAAAGCACTTTATTTTGTCAAATGGATGCTTCACTAAACCAAACTCCTTGAGAATGTGGACCGATGCATTCTCATCTTTGTTATTTATGGAGTTAATGCCATGTCTGGCACATAGTAATCACTTAATATATACTTTGTGGCAGATAAAAAGGGAGCTATTCGACTGTTTTAAAAGAAAACATAGAATTTCACGTTTTTCAGGATGACATGTGTCTAAAAGTGTTATAAGTTTTCTTTTTGAATTTAGGTTATTTTCTTCCAAACTAAATAAATAACCTTTGTACCTTTTTTGCAATGGGTTGGAGGTGGCAGTAGAGCATCATTATAACATGTTGTAGGGGTGGAAAGGATGTGATCACTTTCTTCCCCATCATAAGGGTCACTGTCAGGTCCACCACCAGCTGACCCAAACAGCCCTTGCCTTGCTATCAGTCCCTCCCTTGGTGTCCCTTCTGGTGGGCGGGCGGATTGCCCAGATTCCTCTTTCCCCGGTCCCGTTGGGAGGAGACGGAGGAAGAGAGCCGTGAAGAGAGGTGAGCACAGCCGCTGGCCCCAACCAGCCCGTTAAAGTACACTCGGATGTGGCAGGGGTTCTGTCAAGCAGTTCCGTTTATTATCACACAAGCATTTGCTTTTAAAGGCAAATGGGGAAGGGAGGTTTTTACATCCTCCAATCAGCTTAAAGGTTAGGAGAACACGCATCCTGTCTCAATGCCTAGCTATTGCAATCACACAGTGTCCACGAGCACGGAAGCGCGTATTTGGCCAATAAGGGCTAAGGCAAGGTTCCCGCAGACACTCCCACCCTACTTCCTCCCAGCGCCGTCTTAGGCTGCCATGTTAATACGCCCTTGTGGGCCCATAATGGCGCCGCTTGTAATGTCACTTAAGGTGGCGTTAGTTTTTAAGGCCCGACAGGTCACAGTCGACACTCCTATAACAAAAGAAAGGTTAACAAGAGAAAAGCATAACAGATTATTTAATCAAAGTTTTATGTGGCATGGGAGGCTTCAGAAATTAAGACCCAAAGGGCCAAGGGAAAACTGTCCATTTGCACGCATAGATTCAATGAAAAGTGGACAGCCAAGTAGAAATGTGATTGGACAGAAAGGGAGTGATCCAATATTAATAAACTAAGTGGGGAAAGCCCCCAAATCCTATCTGGCTGGGATTCTACTTGATGCCTTTGTGTGGCATTCCTTTTTCATAGATACGGGGCAGGACCCCACTGGAATGAGGGTTTTATGACCTACTATTGGACAAGGGTAGGTCAGAAAATGTCTTTATGGCCAGCTCCTACACAGATGGGAGAAGGTTAGAGTAACAACTCTAGTTTTTTTAGCAAGCTTTGAGGGAGAGAGGTTCTGGTTTCTATGACCCACCTTGGGGAAGAGAAATTCTGGTTTCTGTGACCTGCTTTAGGGGAGAATGAAGAGCAATAGAGAGGAGGACAGGAGAAGGTCAAAGAAACCTTGGTTCTGGGCCTGCTTCTGAGGCCTTCAAATGTCCTTTACTTCAAAGTGTTCAGCATGCCAAAGTACCATACTTTGGGGTATTGTTTTCTGAGCTCCAGCAGTGTGTGAAGAAGACCAATATAAATTCTGTGCCTAATGGAAAGCTTTCTCCAACACAGGGCTTGGCAGATCTCTCCCAGCCATGGTGCCAGCCTCGTACCTTGAGTCAGGTTTGCGTTTCAGGGACCTATTAGGTGGAAGTGGGCAATCTTTCCTAGAGGTGGTCTGAATCAAAAGAATGTGAGACTAGAGAGACCAAGAGGGTGAATTTGACAGTGATTGGTGGATCTCTAACATTCATAAGTTAGAGAATATTTGTTGTTTAATTGGGTCATTACTGATTAGGTCAGGCTGATTTAAAGGAAAAGGGACAAATTTAACCCAAGTGGTCAAAATGGACTATACTAACAATCCAAGTTCTCAAAATAGAATTCTTCCAGTGTACAGGTGGATAAGTCAGTGAAGGATTTCACTTCACTGGAGGAAAGACAGGACTAAAGTGTGGGTCTGGGCTTCTTTAGAAACTTGAAGGGAGATTTATCTCTAGGAAAGTGTTTGAACAAAGGACAAAGTAGATTATGTAGTTAAGAGATCTGTCAAAGCCAGACCAGAAAGGACCATATTGAAATTTTGGTCTTTATACTAAGAAAAATGAGAAAGTTGTTGAGTAGTTTTATGAATACGAGTAACATAATCAGGTGTTTTTTAGAAATGATAATTTTTCCAATAGTCCATAGAATATATTGAAGGGTTCCAGAAAGATTACCCAGAGGACAATTGAGAAGCTATTACAGTAGTTCTGGTCACACCCAATGACAGCACAAATAAGGATGCTGGCTGTGGAGACTGTGAGAAGCATACATATTCAGGAGATGGATTACACTTTGCAATAGATTAAATATGGGAAGGAAGACAGAGTGTCTTAGTCCATTTGGACTGATATAACAAAATACCATAAACTGGGTAGTTTATAAACAACAGAAGTTTATTTTTCCCAGTTCTAGATGCTGGGAAGTCCAAGGTCAAGGCATCAGTAGATTTGATGTCTGATGAGGGCAGGCTTTCTGGTTCATGGACAGTACCTTCTTGCTGTGTTCCCAAATGGTGAAAGAGAAGAACTTTAGTTTCTTCATACCCTTTTAAGTGTGCTGATCCCATTCATGAGGGCTCTACATCCATGGCCTAATCACCTCCCAAAGACTGCATCTCTCAATACTATCACATTGTGGATAGGTCTCAATATATGAATTTTCCGGAGACCACCGCAAAGAGGAATGCATCAGAGATCAGAGATTGTGATGCCATTCACAAATCTGGGGAACGCTGATAGAGTTCTAGTTTGGGAGAGAAGATCTGACATTAAATCTTGACATCTAATATTGAAGGAACTTTTTCAGCATGCAAGTGGAGGCATCCAGTAGGCAGATGACTATGTGGTTGTGGAGCTCAGAAGAAATGCCTGAATTAGAGATATGCATATCAGAGTCATTTATATATAGATTACAATTTCAGTCATGACTATTGATAAAATTGCTAGTGAGAGAAAATAATACACTAAAGTAGAAGACAATTGACATTGAATTAGGTCTTGAACTTCGGTATATAATGACAGGCGAAAGGAGGGGCTTGCCACAAAAAAAAAAAATATTGGTGGTCATAAAAACAGAAGAAAAATCAGAATAGAGTGGCATTATGAAGGCAAAAGAGAATTCCAAAAAGGATAGTATGGTCAGCAGAGGCCAAGAGAAAGCGAAACTCTCCATTGGCTTCCCTTTATCATGATCACTTTATCAAACTCTGCTTTTGTGGAGAAACAATATGAATGAATTAAAGAGTGAATAGAAAGTGGGAAACCTATTCAGTAAACTGGAAAACTCTTGCCAAAAGTTTGCCTTTGCAGAATATAACAGAATGGATCGAGGGGAATATAGGAGACGAGAAAGGGTTGATTAAAAAAATAGGAGTCAATAAAGTATGTTTAGATTTTCATATGAGTAATGCACTTGAGAGAGGAGTTGAATTTCTAGTAGTTAGATAATAGAAAATTGATAGACCCAGATGACTGAGAGGAAATATGAGAATAAAATCCAAGATGCCAGTAGGGCGATTGACTTTAGGTTGAAAAAGAAAAGGAAACTCATTAAAATGTAAGAGAAAGCAATGAAAATGGTGCCTGCATATGCAAGTAAGATGGAATATTGGGACATCGCAAGTGAAAGAAATTCTAGTGAAAGAAATTCTAGTCTGATGTTTATACTTTATAAGGTATAGAACAAGGTCATCTGCTGAGAGAGCTAGAGAAAGTGTTGATCAGAGCTTTGAGAGCTTTGGAAAAAAGTTTTAAATCATTCCTGGGGAGAGTCAGAGCTCAAATTGAAAAAAAAAAAAAAAAAAAAGCATGGCAGGATGCTGAGTTTATTTGAGGCTGTTGATTTTTGCCTTAGTTTGGGTTGCACCAAGAGTAGATCTAGAGGCAAGGATTTAGGTACAGGTAGTTTATTTGGAAAGTGATCCCAGGAAGTGCAGCAGTGAAGTGAGGTAAGGAAAAGAATGCAACCAATAAAGGATTATTTAGGAGCAGTGGTCAGGTTATTGCTGGGGGCAACTGAGGCTCAACCCTGCCAAGAACCCTCTGAGACACTGCATGTAACATACTTCAGGATTGTTCAACTCAGGGGCAAGGAGCTGGAATATTTATCCACCAGCACCATGCTCTCACTTGTTAGGGGTCATTTCTGAAGTATTAACACCCCAGCAGACCTGCTCTATCTCATGCACTGGCAAGCGAATGCCTGCAGGCAGAGAGAGACAGGTGTTTTTATGTTGGGCCAAAGGAAAAACAAAAATGTCTTTCTCAAGACATTCTAATGGTAAACATGCATAAATGTTGATTGGAATATAATGTGGTTCAGCGGATTTAGTGGGTAACTAAATGACCATGGTCAAATAGTACTGATTTAATCAGTTAACATTAATGGGGGGGGGGATTTCTACAGCATGCAAAAGAACTCTTCTTTTTAATCAAAATTATAAATGAAGAAATACAAGACTCAATAATTAAATTTATGTATAAAACAAATGTAGGAAAGATAATAACAATCATGTATGATAAAATAAAAATACACAAATATTTACAAAGCATAAACTACTGAAAGAAAGTACTATAATTCAGTTACATAGGGTCTGGAGGAATTCAGGTCTCTGTTCCCTCAATTTCTAGTTGGGTAGCCTCGGTAAGTAACAACTCAGTAAATAGGTATTATTATGAACCAGTCTCTCTTTGAGGTGAAAGACATAATAATGAACTAGATGAATTAATTTCCTGACCCATGATACTACAAGTCTGAGGTCAATTAACTTAATTTCTCATAGCCTCTATCTCCTTATATGGGCAGGAAGATTGGTAATGACGAACCACAGGATTTTGCAAAAATACAAAACGTGTATGTGTTTCTGTAAGGATTATGTGTTCTGTGAAGCTCTATATCACTTTAATTTTAAAGCAATAGCCTGCAACCAATGTGAAAAATTCTAACAGGTTTATAGGATTTAAATCCTTGAAATTTGAGTTCAAGAAATCAGTTCATAAGTTTGTATTAGTTAATAAGTTGCGATAGAGCTGGCTTAATGATAATTTATGTGAAAAACTTTTAGATGTTTTAGCTCAATTTCACTTAAATGTGAGTTGAAAGTCTAATATTAAAGTGAAAACACTGATTAAAATCATAGGCTGCATCACTGAATGTACAGTTGTCTATTCTTCCTTGGTTATACAACATACCGGTGATATATTCCCTATAGGTGCCAACTTTTAAGAAAACTAAGATAGTGCAAACCATGGAGTATCTACTGAAGTAACTAGGAGTAGAGTTGGCTGATCATCAGGTATCTTCTAGTGGATTTAAAGAGCTGATTTAAGATGTTTAAGTATTGTAATGAAAAAGAAAGTATAGCATGGTGATTAAAGTATCTTTCTTGGTGTTATAAATCTTGTATCTTTTATTATGTTCCACGAATATCCTATGAAAATTAAGAAAGTCATTTATTTGGGGGGGGGCATTTGTTTGTTGGTTTGCATTGCTTTGCTTTGTTTAGTAAACTGTTGGACTCGATGAGTTCTAAATTCCCTTTTCATAGATCCTTTATCGATGTTAGTAAAATCTAAGGGTGCTTTCTTAAGAAAAATGTACACAAATTCAGAATTATGCCTGGAATTTCAAGTTCTTCTTAGATATCCCCTCACCTTTGTAACCCATCCATGACTTCTCTAAAATCTGTGCTTTTAAAAAAAAATTAAATTTATTTTTAGAATTTATTTATTTTCAGTTTTATTTACATTTATTTTTGTGGGGTACAGTGTGTTGCTTCCATACATGAATATACTGCCAGTGAATCCTTAGGGTAGATAGCATAGTTTTGTACCCTTACTCCACCCCTTATTATTTTTAGTTGAAAAATAGAAATTGTACATATTTATGGTGTGCGACATGATACTTTGATATATAAATGCATTGTGGATGACTAAATCAAGCTAATTAACATATCCACTACATTGCATACTTATCATTTTTTTGTGATGAGAACATCTAAAATGTACTTTCTTAATGATTTTTAAGTATAGATTACATTGTTATTAACTATAGTCACCATGTTGTACAATCGATCGCTTGAACTTATTCTTCCTAACTGAAATTCTGTATCCTTTGGCCAGCATCTCCTCAACCATCCCCCAGCCCCTGGTAACCACCATTCTACTCTGCTTCTATGAGTTATCCTTTTTAAATTCCACATTTAAGTGAGATAATGTGTAATTGTTTTTCTGTGTCTGACTTATTTCACTGAAGACAATGCCCTCTATGTTTATTGATATTGTTGCAAATGATAAGATCTACTTCTTTTTTAAGGGTGAATAGTATATTTGCCACCAACTTTTCTTTATCTGTTTATCCATCAAAGAGCACCTAGGTTGATTTCATATCTTGGTTATTGTAGACCTGACTCACCTAATCAGGGTAAATAGTTTATTCCCAGTAGCTCCAAGATCCCTGAAAAAAAAAAAAAAAAAGAATGTTTAAAAATAACAGGGTAGGTGATTAAACATTTATTGCAGCATAATAACCCACCCCAAAACTTAGTGGCTCAAAACAGCAGTTATACATCATTTCTCACAATTCTACAATGTGGGCAGGGCCCTTTGAACATTTATTTGGCTCTATGTGGCATCAACTGGAGCTCTCATTTGGCTGTATTCAGCTGGTAGTGAGACAGGTCAGCAGGTCAAAGAAGGCTTTATTCACATGCCTGAAATCTTGTGCTCCTTAATGTGGCCTCGCCTACTGAATAGATCAAGCTTTCATAAAGCATGGTCACTTCAGGGTCATTGGACTTCTTATATAACAGCTGCATTCTCAGGGTGTGTTGTAATAGGACAAGCTCCAATGTGCAAGCACTTATCAAGCCCTTACTTGCCTTGCTATTACTAATATCCATTTGCCATAGCAAATCACATGGCCAAACTCAGAGTCAGTATGCTTGGAGAATACACAAGTTCATGAATATCCGAGCTGTGGTTCAATGGAACCCACGAACAGGAATTTTTAGTTTCTTATAAGTACTTTTCAAAAAGAAATAGGGTCATCTTTGTAAGTAGTAATTTTTCAAGCAGTGCAAACATTCAAATAGAGGCTGGATAATAGCTTATAGGAGATATTGTATAGGTGAATGCTAAATTCAGGTGAATAAAATTATCTCCATGATCATAAGACTCTAGATCAAAGCTGACTCCAAAGTTTGAGCCTACCTGATGAGGGAAGTAGTGGTAATATTAAAAGAAATAGGGTCATCAGGCAGGAGTCTCAGATTAGGAGCAGAATGATAAATGTGGATAAATTGTTTTCTTTTTTTCATGTAGAAGAAAGAGAAGATCAAGAAATAATGAACTTTATTATTTGCCGTCTTAGGTTGGATGTTGATATAACTGAACTTCATAGTTGGATTACTCGCTCGGAAGCTGTGTTGCTGAGTCCTGAATTTGCAATCTATCGGAAGGAAGGCAGCTTTTCAGACCTTAAAGAAAAAGTCAATGTAGGTTTTGCATTAATTTTTATACATTTTTCTATTTTGTGCTGCTTGTAAATGCTATGCTTTGTTATCTTTGATTCTATTAGAGTTGACAGGATTAAAGCAACATGATATGGAGCCGTTTAATACATCTTTAAAATATGTTTTAGGGAGCAAGCAAAATCAAAGTTTAGCTAACGAAAATCTTTCCATAAAGATTGACCAGGAATGCTTTTCATAAACCTCTTTAACTTGTGCATTACATAGCTGTAATTAACAATTTTATAGCATGAACTCATATTGATATTCCTTCATATATTGTTCTGTTACTTCAAGGCTGGTCCGTAACAAATTTGCAGAATAGAATAGAGTAGAATAAAATAAAAAAGAGTAGATTAATAGAACAAACCCTTTAAAATACTATATTCAGGACCCTGCTTTTGCTCTCACTATCAGATATCTGTCACTATCATCAGACAGTTATTCTTTATAGTTATTAATATCTGTCATAAATTATAACATATTTATATTTTCCAAATATTTATGTATTAACTAAATGATGTCCAGACTCAGTATTTACTTACAACAAATAGTGTGCTATTTTTATTCCCTTCTGGGACATTATAGTTTTGACCTTCACTATAGTAATTTTTATTAATTAAATAAGAACTGCTTTATCTTCAGGGAAATTATCAGGGCTTTGATTTTTCAACTTCAATGATTATAAAACATCCATTTTTGGTATATAATTGGAAACAGTTTGTAAGAGAATTTCTAACAGGTAGAGTAAATACTTTACAATGAGCAAGCTACAGAAACAAATATTAAGAATGTCAAGTAATTTTAGCCAAAGAAAGGTCACATGTAAGTATGTGCATCAGCTGTGCCTTATCTTTCCAGGAATTTGTAATTCATGAATTACAAAATCTATTACTTTTTTCCAAATACGAGGGGTCTTCAAAAAACTTATGGAAAGATTCATATTATCTGTTTTCTTTAGATTTTTCACTCTAAAATATGTATTTTTTTACTTTAAGAAGAATATATGAGCTTTATGCTTTATTTACTATCTTTTAATTATTTTTTTCCACAAACTTTTTGAAGAACCTTAGTAAAACACTATCTCAGATATAGCTAAGTTTTGTTGTAGGGTTGAAACTTTTGCAGAGCAACAACAACAAAAGACCTGGGAGAAAATATTTTTAGGCTTCTTGAGGAGGGGGAGATAATTTTGTCAACAGTTCTTAGAGTTAACAATTTATTTTTATAAATTGAAAGTTGTTTTGAATTTCTTATTAGCTTTGTAAGATGTGCTGTTTTTAGCATTATAATAAACTATTCTTAGTAATTTAAAAATGGGAAATTGATTATAAGTTAATGTCCTAGTTTTAAAATTAAACTGAAGGATAATAGGGTAAATAGTAGAAATTTAGCAAACTGTCTTTTTTCAAAGTATACTTATTTGAAGGTATATTATTTGTCATGATTTTTGAGGTAAATTCTGTTGAGTATGAAATTATTTAGAAAAGATACACTCTAAATAAGTTTCAAAGATCATGTGCATATTCAACCACTGAATGTATGAATCACCTTGGGCATTTTATTAGCCAATTAAAATTTCTGTATCGATCTGATTCATATAGTTATCTGTTTCTCATCCTATTTCTGTATATTAAAACAGCTTCAATCAAGCAGGAAAATTGAGTTCCAGAATTTCAGGAATATAAATTCAAAAATTTCCTGTTATCATATGGTTACCTAGAAGCAATTTGCATTTAATCCATAGTGTCAGCATGACAGACTGAAAGTGTTAAAAAAATGTGCAATATTGTATAAGTGGTTTTCTGATGCTTCCTGAGTCACCTTTATCAACTTGAACTCTTTTTCTGAAATAACATTATTTTTAATTGCCTAGTAAAATAGGACATGAAATGATTTACCTAGGCAGTTTCTTCAGGCTAAAAATAATATATATGTATTAAAAATCCTTGAGAGAAATACATTGTAATGATGATGGATATGCAGTTTAGGCATACATTAATTTTCTTATTTCTTCACCTATCAGTTTATTAGGTTACTTTGAACTCATGGGAGGATTATCCTATGAACTCAAGTGGTATTAATTCATTTTTAGGCATCCATTAAAAATGGCTAAATATTACCAGCTCTTTTTTCCTTTCACTTAATGCCTTCTTTCATTCATTCCTTTCAAGTGCTTTTAGCCGATTAGAATATCCTAGGCCATTATCAGTTCAGTTTCATGTATTTTCAAAAATGATACTTTTAAACCCAAGCCTAATTTTTTTCTTTCTCTATTGGCCGTGTGTTTTATCCATGTAATTAACAAAATGCACTTACTTAAAAGCTAAGTTTGAAGGGACCTTTCTATTCAAAGTGTGGTTCCTGGACAACCAATATTGGCATTATCTAGGAGCTTGTTAGAAATGTAGCGTCTGAGACCTAGTGAATTGGAAACTGTATTTGAACAAGTTTCACAGGTGATTCATATGCACATGAAGGTTTCAGAATCAATATTCTAGGACACAGTTTGGGACTTTACCAGACTCCTAGATGTTCGCTCTCCCATTCTGTTAATGTCACCACGGTTCAGAATTTTTAACTGAATTAACAGATTCCAACTATGCAAATTCTTGAAGTGAGTACACGGTAAGGTAAATTAGTAATAAAACAAGAAAATAGCATCCTCTGACCACAAGCTGATGTGATAAGGTGTCTGAGAATCTGGAGCCTGCACAGGGTTCTCTAAATAGCCTTCCTACCAAGCTGTGATGGTCAATAGACCTTGGGCTCTTTCTGAAATTTATGCTTGCGTACATCCATACCAAGTTCCATTGGAAATCTTCAGGCCAGTTAATTCTACCTTTTCTTCTATCTCTATTATCTGTTTACCACCCGGAATATGGGTACCTCTATTCATCTCTCCTTTCTTATATCTTCGTCTCTCTGCTCTCTGTACTCCCCTTCCTCTGCCTTGTGCCTTCACACACTCTGCACTCTGAAACCCTTCTTGCAAGATAAACCTTCTGTCCTATACACTGATTCTATTCATACAGGGAAACCACTTTTACCCTCAAAAATATCACTGTGATTAACTAATCCCTCTGTTGCACCCCCACTCCTTTAGAATTACTGGTTTCCTCACATCACAGAGCCGATTCCGAAGATACTCCTCTCTGCTTATATAAGGAGTATCTCCTCCCTTGCAGTTCACACCTAGTGGCCACTTATCATTCAACATTTTATTATATTATTTTCTAATTGAAGACTTTGGCAATAGGTTCTGTCTTTCCCACCAAAGTTTTATGTTTGTTTTTAGTAATATCAGCACTCATGTGGGTTGTCCTACTGTCATCAAAACCTTCCATTTCCCTCATCTCCTAAATTCAGCCACCTGATCACATGATTATACTGTACATGTTGTTATTGCCAGGCATTACTCCATTTCTTACAGGACACATTTTAACAGTTATTGGTACTTCTTCATCAGCTTTCCATGTATCCCTAGTAGATTTTCTCCTCACTTTCTCTCAACAATTATTTCAAGCCTTTACGGGTCTCCAAAATCTTTCCCACCACTCACAGGAGACAAATTTGCCTTCTACTTAGTCAAAATAATATTTCTCAAATTATGGGTATTTGTGTTCATAGTCTCTCTTTCCAAATGTCTTAGCGGAGGAGGCTTTGCTTTAGCTAGTTAAGGTGAAAATCTCTCTGTGCGTAATCTCAATACCGTCTCTGTCTATGTACTAAGTCACCTGCTTCCATTCAGCTACAAATCCATATCTACAATCTCTCTCCATTTTCTGGATCTTTATCATCAGCCTTTAAGTAGGCTGCTTTTTCATCTTTGTAAAAAGCTTCCTCTCCATAAACACACATATGAATACTTCTGTACCTTATCTTACTCAACCTCTCCGAAGAACTAGACCCTACTAACCTCTTTATCTTTCATGAAATTCTCTGCTCTCTTGGCATATGGGAAACCAATATTTACTGATTACCTTTTTTTTTTTTTTTTTTTTTTTGCATTTTTGGCCATTTGTTCCAACTCATTTTTTTTTTTTTTTTTAAATATTGACATTCTCCACAGTCCTTCCCTTGTTTTTCTTTTCTGGATATACTCATTTCTTCCAATTCAAATAGCATGTATTTTCTAATGACCCCTAAATATGTATTTTTAGCTCATATTTTTCCTTTAAAGCCCAGACAACTTTAGTGGAATGTATGCCTGAAAAGTTAAAATAAACCTCATTATCTCTACAGACCTTCTTTACAGACCTTCTTTCTCTTACCTTTTCACGCTTGAAACCACCTAATCCAGAAACCTAAAAGCTAACTGGGTTGTCTAGATTTTTCTCTATCACTCCACTCACAACTCCACCCTTTGACAAATTCAATTAATACTGCTCCCTTAACAGTTCTTGAAACTGGTTTCTTTCTGTTCATTCCCAGGGCCCCAACAATGGTTAAATCTAATATTATGGATTATCTCTGTTTAAGATGACAATCCTCTAGCTGGTCTTCCCTGCTACTAATGTCATATTCCTTGAGAAGTTTTCACATCACTTCTGCCAAAGTGAACTTATTAAACCATAAGTACTATCTTGTTATGTCTCTGTTTATAATCATTTGAGAAAGAATAAAGCAGATGCTGATAGCCAGGAGCTGGATTGTTGCTTCAGTTAAGGCTTGGAGTTCCTAGTCTGTGATGTTCTCTTTTTGAATATGAACAATCACTAAGAATGCCAACATCAGACAAGGCCACCTCATGGTCCTGATAAATCAAGACACCATAAGCAACTTTATATGTGTGAATGCAGACAAAAAGAATAGCATTGTCAAAACCATGCAAAATAACCAAATGTCCCTCATCTTCACTAATAACAGATTATGCTTCTTTACCAATTGTAGCTTTAGCCTCTCTACATTCTCTCTGCCACCTAGATAAAAATTTTTAAGATACCAAATCATAAAATTACCCCCATTTCCAGCATCCAATCAACACAAAGCCCTGCTTCCTTGATCCTTCCATCACCTAACACAAGCTGAAATCCTATAATAAGCTCTTTCTAATATCCTCTTAGAGACACAGCCCCATAGTTCCCTATCACATGCCACCTTTCTTATTGCAATGAGTAAATCAACCTAACTTTGCTAACAACAGGTGAGTTCCTGGTGGTCTTTGACTGAAATGCATTTACAAAGTTAAAGTCTCTATGTTGCCTTCACGAAGCCTACAATGATCTGGTTTCTGTTTACTTACCCAAACTGATTTCTAGTGATTGTCACGTTGATTCGATTGTTGGTTTCTAGGAATCAGGGACTGAAAATTAATTGGTTTTGGTTTTGTGTGTTTTTGTTTTTGATATCCCAGTGTCTAATATACTACCTGGTACATAAACCAGTAAATATTTTACTATGTGAATGTGTGATTTTTTTCCAGCTCAGCAGGCACATTTTAAAACAGGCCTTGTAACTAATATGAAGCATATAACAACTTCTGAATACACATTTGAGTAAATAAATTACTTTTCTGTCAAAGGGTAAAACTTTATTATAGAATGTTAACTGAACAGAAAATTAATTGCTTCTAAAGTCAGGGTAGGACCATAGGGAATCTAATTACTTTCATTTTATTAGAGAAGATGTCATAAAAGGAGGAGGCTTTTCAGAGATGCCAGAAAATAAGAAGGAAGAGAGATCATAAAGAGTTTTTAATCAAGTTTTTGAAGAATTAGTGTACTTCCCTTTCTTGTCTATTTTATCCTTATATCATTATATTATACAACTCAATTGCTTTTTATTTTTTACTTTGTTAGACATTTTAGAATTCATAATTTCCTGATGCTCTTTAAGAATTTTTATGATCACATAATATATTTTATAATTAAGAACACATTTCTAAAGTAATGGCTCACTCATGCCTTAAGTAGCTTCTATATTCTTTACCTGAAATTATGTGTACTAAGCATTGAGAATGAGGAGTAGCTTCTAAATATATGATCATATATTGAACATGTATCAAGTATTTAATATTTTATGTTAATAAAAACAATTTTTAAACTATGCATTCTATCATGAAATATAGATACTTTTAAAATTAAAAATATTACATGTATATGTATATATACACACATACATATGTGGCAAACGGAAATATGTAGGGAAACAGACACATTTGTACAAAAAAGCTGGACGAGTCTCCTGAGAAAGAAAGATTAGAATAGGATAATATCAAGGGGAGAGATGTTTTCATGAGCAAGGTGATCTCAAGGAGGTAGTTGTAGTTATCAGTACTTAATGCTATAAGAAACATTCTACCTGGCAAGAAGAAAATTGGTGACTTTTATGAAAGGACTTTTTGTGTAGTAGTGATGACTAAAATCTGATTATAGATATTTGGCCTAACGTTGAAGGTAAAATGCAGAAAAGAAAATTGAGGCCATGGTTGAAGAGTATTCAGATGATAGTCTTGGCCTTGAAAATAAGGGGAAAGCTAATATCTCTATTTCTATCTATCTATCTATCTATCTATCTATCTATCTATCTATCTATCTATCTATCTATCTATCTACCTGTCTATCTATCTATCTATCTATCTATCTATCTATCTATCTGTCTGTCTGTCTGTCTGTCTGTCTGTCTGTCTGTCTATCTATCTAGAGAGAGAGAGGCAGAGAGAGAGAGAGAAAGGAGAGAGATATTACCGTTATCAATACCTGAGCTGGAGAACAGACTGATGTGCCCAGCTCCCAATCTAATGTGCAGTTTCTAGAAGATTTTCATTTAATCCAGCCTTATTTTACTGAGCTTGAAGCATCTATCTCCATTGGCTAGTTTTATGACTGCCATATGTACAGCTACCAGGGTTTGCTGTGCACTTACATCTTAAGAGAGCATTGTACGTGGGGGATGAACCATAATGTTGAGTATGGAAGCATTATGCTACAAAAGATCTCACCTTATTATGTATATATTATGTACTAGGTACTATTCTAGACACTGGAGATAGAGAAGGACATCGATAAGGATACCTGACCTTATATAGTTTGCATTCTAGTGGGGAAGATGAAGACTAAGCAAGATTAATATGTAAAACATATGGAATGTTAGAAATAAATGCCAAGGAGAAAAAGAAAGGAGGGATGAGGTCTGGGAAAGTGTGTGTGGTGTGTGTGTGTGTGTGTGTGTGTGTGTGTGTGTGTGTGTGTGTGTGTGTGTAGAGTGGCTCTGAAATTGAGAAAGTGGCATGTAAGTCAAGATCAGTGAGGCAGTGAGGACTTGACAGATAACTGAAGTGGGAACATTTCAGGCACGGGGAAGGATAAATGCACAGCCCTGTAGTGGGAGCATGCGTATAGTGTGAGGGAACAATAAAGAGTGTGGCTGCAGCAGAACAGTCAAGGTGTTTAGTAGCAGCAGCAGAATTCATAGAGGTTAAGGGTGTTAAGATCAGGTGGGGCCGTGGTCATGACTTGGGATTTTACTCAGCTGTGAGAGAGTTGAGCTGAGCCCTGTTGTGACTGGCTCTCTCTGTTTGCTGTGTTGAGAATGTATCATTAGGGAGCAAAGGCAGAAGAAGAAAGACCATTCAGTAGACTATTTTGAAACATGTGCAACCCACAAAACAATGGGGTACTTTGACTAGTGCAGAAGTAGTGAGCACCGTGATAGCATCACTTTCTGGATGTGTGTTGAAGTTAGAGCCAACAGGATTTTGTGATGAGTTGAATGTGAAATTTGAGAGAAAGAGCAGAGTCCAGAAGGATTCCAAGTTTTGGGCCCGAACAAACAGAAACATAGATCCTGCTCTAGGATACTCCAAATTTAGAGCTCTTAGAGAGGAGACTGAGTAAAGGTGGCCCTCAAAGTTGTAGGAAAACTCTGTGTGCAAGAAGTCCAGGAAGCCAAATTAATAAATAATTCCAAGAAGAAAAAGTAATCCTCTGAATCAAATTATGGTTATAAGTAAGCTGAGGACTGAGAATCGGCCATTGAATGTGGTAGTCTTGAAGCCAATGCTGATGTTAATAACAGCAGATATGAAGGGACTGAGTAAAGGAGTGGGTGTGAGGGTCAGGTTTGGGGTTTTGTTTTTTTTGGTTTTTTTGGTCTTGTTTCAGACCAGTGTTTACTTTACAACATAGACCCGTGGAAGGCCAGTGTTCCTCCTTGTTGACAATCTCTTAAAATAAGGGATATGTCCTTCCTTTTCCAGCACCATACTTCTCTTCAGACTTTGTTTTTGGTTGTTGTGTGAAACATATATTACTTTTCTGTATTTCTAGTGCATGTTTCTGTGAGAAAATGCGAGAAGGTAGAAATGTTAGAAATTACTGATCTGACTTATTTTGAAACAGAAATTCATATATTTCATTTGAGGACACATCAATGTGTGGCCAGATCCCAAGAGAAAGGGGAGTTTCAGTGATGTTTATTTAGTGAACTTCATTAACACTTTTTATATGTGGTTATGAGACATTTCTCACAAGTTTCCATGTGCCGGGTACTCTAATCATCTCTTGTGTTAAAGTTTCTTCCTAAACTTGTTTAAAGATTATTGAGATGACCTGTAATTAGAATGAGCACATATTCATGTTTGTCTGGTACAGTCTCAGTTCATGTCATTGCCCTAACTTAATAATTCTTAGCTCCCCATTTTATTATAAAAATGGTCTCACTTAGAGAAATAAATTACATGTGGGGCATTTTTTAATCCTCTCAGAATCCCTTGATGGTAGGTATCTTTATTGATTTTCTTACATAGAAAACATTGAGGCTAAGAAAGGTTGCATCACTTTACTAGGGTCAAACAGGTAGTAAGCAGTAGAGACAGAACCCAGACCAACTGAGCAGAGAGTGGTTCCACACTTCTTTTCATTACCTTCTATACCATCTCCTTGCTACCCTCAATTTTATTATTTTTAATCAAACATTTACAGCTATGTCTAGAATAAAATGTTTACTGGACTCTTCACAGTCTTATTCACACTCTTCGAGTTACATTTGTGACCACATTCCTCCTCATTTCCCAATATCCTTTTTTATATTGAGGTGACCTAACAGAACCAAGATATTATCTGAACATTGAAAAGTATGCAGAGGCCACTGATTGCTTCTTTCTAGGGCCTATGTCTCTATACGCACCAGTTACTCAGTTTGCATGTTATATACGTTTGGCAATAGGGTACAGTAATTGAGTTACGTAAAGAGTTGGTAATCAGCCTGTTGTGACCAGCCTGAGTGACCAGGCCTTCCTTCTCATATCTAGGGGCTTATGCTGAATTAATGGCTAAATATTTTGAATATCCCTGACTACACCAAAATTGAAAGGTCACCTTTGCCGTGAGTTGTATTCTGATATGTGCAAGGCTGTTTGATGAATTTCCATTGTAATACTCCCAGAAGCAGCAGCATATGTTTGAGAGAGAAATGAACTTGTAAATAGAGGAGGAAGGTCCTAATATTGGGTCGAAAACTTTCCAGTTCTGTGACCTTTGATATATGATTTGGAATTTTTTGTTTGTTTGTTTTGCCAGCTGAACAATACAGGGATCGAACCCTGGACCTTGGTGTTATCAACACCATGCTCTAACCAACTGACCTAACCTGTCAGCTCTGATTTACTATTATTGATGCTTAGTTTTCTCTTGTATAAAATGGAATAAAATAATTCTGGTTCCTTCTATTTCACAATTATTATGACATACATGTGAAATAATGTAAATAAATGTAATTTGTAGATAGCATAAGGAACATTGTTTTTAATGTGGTTATGCCACGGTTTTCAAGTTTTCCACAAACCTCTTAGTGCCTCACTTAACTTCTGTCAAAATG
Source organism: Cynocephalus volans (assembly GCF_027409185.1). Taxonomy (NCBI): domain Eukaryota; kingdom Metazoa; phylum Chordata; class Mammalia; order Dermoptera; family Cynocephalidae; genus Cynocephalus; species Cynocephalus volans. Next base: position 43,370,657 of record NC_084478.1, on the reverse strand, counting down.
GGAGAGTAATAGGACCTACTCCATATATTGTTATTTTCTGCTAGTGGTGGTGGTAAATTTTGTTATTATTTATGTTAGAATAACTGGAATGATGTGGTTAATAAAGCAACAAATTCAAGCACAAATATTACCCCTAAGATATTCAAATATAACTTTGGTGCTCTGTTAGTAATACTAAATGATTATTCATTCTATTATGCTTAGAATAAAAAGATTATGGTCGTGACATTTAGAAGGGCATTGATAATTTATTTTCATTGTTTATGAAGACCAAATATTGTTCTGAATACACTCTTTATATAATTTCATGTAAAAAAAAACCCAAAAAACAAGAAAAACTCAATGTAGATAAAATAGAAAATATCTAAAGTGCTCAGAGTGCTTCACAAATAATATATACTTTTTTGTTTTTTGCTTTATATTTATTGAAACATAATTGATTGTATATATTTGTGGGGTACAGCACTGAATATCAATACCTATGTGCAATATGTGATGCTCAAATCAGGATAATTAGTATATTAACATTACAAATTGTAATAATTTTTATGGCCCATTACCAATTTCTCGCTAACCTGCTTCTTCTCCATTCCCACCTCTGGTAGTCTCAGTTCTGTTTGCTACTTTCAACAGTTCAATGTATTATTGTGAATGTTGTTTCTTTCTTTCTTTTTAATTTATTTATTTTTCTTAGCTTCCACCTATGAGTGAGGACATGTGGCATTTCTCTTTTTGTGCCTGGCCTATTTGACTTAACATAATTTCCTCTAAGTTCATCCATGTTGTTGCAAGTGGCAGAATTTCATTCTTTTTTATGACAGAGTAGTATTCCATTGTGTATATATGACATATTTTCCTTATCCAGTCGTCCATCAATGGGAATTTATATTGATTCCAACTCTTGGCTATTGTAAATAGAGCTGTGATAAACATGGGAGTGCAGGTATCCCTTCGATCTGATGATTTCCATTTTGGGGGTATATACCCAGCAATGAAAATGCTGGATTGTATGGCAGTTCTATCTTTAGTTGTTTGAGGAGCCTCTATACTGTTTTCCATAATGGTGACACCAATTTACAGTCATGCCAATAGTGTAGGAGGGTTCCCCTTTCTCCTTGTCTTTGCCAGCATTTGATACTCTTTCTTTTTGATAATGGCTAGTCTAACTGGGGTGAGATGATAACTCAATGTGGTTTTGATTTGCATTTCCCTAATGTTGAGCATTTTTTCGTCTGTCTGTTGGCCATTTGTATATCTTCCTTTGAGAAACATATTCACCTCCCTTGTCCAGTTTTTATTTATTTATTTATTTTTTAAATAGACTTTGATTTTTTTTAACTTTATTTTGTTTTGTCAATATACAATGTGGTTGATTATTGTGGCCCATTACCAAAACCTCCCTCCGTCCTCCCACTCCCCCTCCCTCCCAACAACCTCATATCTGTTTGCTTGTCATATCAACTTAAAGGAATTGTAATTGTTGTGTCTTCTTCCCTCCCCCCCCAGTTTATTTCTGTATATATTTATTTACTTTTAGCTCCCACAAATAAGTGAGAACATGTGATATTTCTCATTCTGTGCCTGACTTGTTTCATTTAATATAATTTTCTCTAGGTCCATCCATGTTGGTGCAAATGGCAGTATTTCATTCTTTTTTATAGCAGAGTAGTATTCCATTGTGTAGATGTACCACCTTGTCCATATCCACTCATCTGATGATGGACATTTGGGCTGGTTCCAACTCTTAGCTATTGTAAATAGTGATCCAATGAGCATTGGAGAACAGGTATACCTTTGACTTGATGATTTCCATTCCTCTGGGTATATTCCCAGCAGTGGGATAGCTGGGTCATATGGTAGATCTATCTGCAATTGTTTGAGGAACCTCCATACCATTTTCCATAGAGGCTGCACCATTTTGCAGTCCCACCAACAGTGTATGAGAGTTCCTTTTTCTCCACAACCTCGCCAGCATTTATCCTTCACAGAATATACAAGAAACTGAAACAACTTTATGACAATAAAACAAGTAACCCAATGAAAAATTGGTCAAAAAAGCTAAGTAGGTATTTCTCAGAGGAAGATATATAAATGGCCAACAGACACATGAAAAAAATGCTCAACATCACTCAGCATTCAGGAAATGCAAATCAAAACCACACTGAGATACCATCTCACCCAGGTTAGGATGTCTAATATCCTTGTTCATTTTTAATTGTGTTACTTGTTTTTTTACTATTAAGTTGTTTGAGTTCTTGTATATTCTGGATATTAATCCCTTGTTCCAGGCATGGTTTGCGAATATTTTATCCCATTCTGTAGGCTGTCTTTTCACTGTGTTAATTTTTTCTTTTGCTGTGAAGAAGTTTTTTAGTTTGATATAATCTCATGTGTTTATTTTTCCTTTTGTTACCTGTGCATTTGAGGTCTTATTCATAAAGTCTTTTCCTAGTCCTACTTACTGAAGTGTTTCCCCTATGTTTTCTTTTAGGAGATTTATAGTTTCAGGTCTTATATTTAAGTTTTTAATCATTTTGAGTTGATTTTGGTAGAGATACGGGTCTACTTTCATGCTTCTACATGTGGATGTCCAGTTTTCCCAGCATCATTTATTAAACAGGACGTCTTTTCCCAAATGTACGTTCTTGGTGACTTTGTCAAGGATCAGTTGGCTGCAAGTGTGTGGGTTGATTTCTAGGTTCTCTATTCTGATCCATTGGTCCAAGCATCTATTTTTATGCCAGTAACATGCTGTTTTGGTTACTATAGCTTTGTAGTATAATTTGAGGTCAGGTAGTGTAATGCCTCTGGCTTAGTTTTTTTTGTTTTTTGTTTTGTTTTTGTTTTCCTCAGGATTGCTTTGGCTATTAAGGTTCTTTTGCTGTTCCAAATGAATGTTAGGGTTCTTTTTTTTCTGTTTCTGTGAAGAATGTCATTAGTAATTTGGTTGGGTAGTATGAATATCTTTAGGATGTTGATTCTTCAAACGTAAGAGCATGGAATGTCTTTCCATCTTTCTGTGTCCTCTTTAACTTTTTTCAGCAGTGATTTGTACTTCTCGTTGTAAAGATCTTTCACATCTTTGGTTAAATTTATTCCTAGGCATTTATATATTTATTTATTTTTGGTGAGTATTGTAAATGGACTTGCTTTCTTGATTTCTTTTTCTCCTTGTTCATTATTGGAGTATAAAGTTGCTACTCGTTTTTGCGTGTTGATTTTGTATCCTGCAATTTAGTGAAATAATTGATCAGCTCTAAGAGTTTTTCTGTAAAGTCTTTAGGTTTTTCTATATATAAGATCCTGTCATCTGCAAACAGGTACAGTTTTGACTTTGTCTTTTATTTCTTTTGTTTCCTTGATTGCTCTGGCTAGTACTTCCACTCAACACAGTATTGACAGTGGGTATATCATGAATGGCTTTTATTGTGTTAATATATTTTCTTTCTATACCTTATTTGCTCAGATTCTTTATCATGAAGGGATCTTGAATTTTTTTAAATGCTTTTTTAAATTCATCTATTTAGATAATCAAATGGTTTTTCTCCTTAATTTTGTTGAAGTGGTGTATCATATTTATTGACCATGTATGTTGAACCATCCTTGCATCCTTGGAATGAATCCCACTTGATCATGGTGTATAATTTTTTTTGATGTGTTGTTCTATTCTATTCACTAATATTTTGTTGAGGATTTTTCCACCTGTGGTCATCAAATATATTGGCCTGCAGTTTTCTTTTTCTTTTTTTTTCATATCTTTGTCTGCTTTTTGTATCAGGGTGATGCTGGCCTCATAGAATAAATTTGGGAGAATGGCCTCTGTTTCAACTTTTTTGGAATAGTTTCAAAAGAATTGTTATTAATTCCTCTTTAAAGTTTTGGTAGAATTCAGCAGTCAAGCCATCTGCTCCTGCTCTTTTCTTTGTTGGGAGACTGCTGATTACTGCTTCAATCTCATTTCATGTTATTGGTCTGCTCAGGTTTTCTATTTCTTCTTGGTTCAATCGTGGTAGTGATATGTGTCCAGAAATTTATGCATTTTCTCCAGGTTCTCAAATTTGTTGGTATATTTTTGTTAATAATAGTCTCTAATGATTCTTTGTATTTGTGTAGTATCAGTTTCAATGTCTTCCCTTTCATTTCTGATTTTTCTTAGGTGGATCTTCTCTCTTCATTTTTTTAGTTAGCCTAGATAATGGTTTGTCTATTTTGTGCTCAAAAAAACCTTTTTGTTTCATTTATCTTTTGTATCATTTTTTGTGGTCTCTATTTCATTGAGTTCTTCTCTGATCTTATTTATTTCTTTCCATTTACTAAGTTTGGGATTGTATTGTTCTTGTTTTTTTAGTTCTTTGAGTTGTAGCATTAGGTTATTTATTTGAAATCTTTCTATTCTTTTGATATAATATTTTTATTGTGATAAACTTCCCTTTAGTACTGCTCTTGCTGTATACCACAGGTTTTGGAATGATGTGTGTTTATTTTGTTTAGTTTCAAGAAATTTTTTGATTTCCTGTTTAAATTCTTCTTGGACCTATAGGTCATTGACCGTCATGTTGTTTAAATTTCCTCATGTTTGTGTAGTTTCCAGAGTTTTGCTTGTTCCTGATTTCTAGTTTTAATCTGGTATGGTCTGAAAAATGGTTTCAGTTTTTTAAAAATTTGTTGTGACTTGATTTGTGACCTAACATGTGGTCTATCCTGAGGAATGTTCTATGTGCTGATGAGAAGAATGTATATTCTGTGGTTGTTGGGTGAAATGTTCTGTAGATATCTGCCAAGTCCAATTGGTCTAAAGTGCAGTTTAAATCCTGTGTTTCTCTGTTGATTTATTGCCTGGATGATCTATCCAATGTTCAGAGATGGGTGTTCAGATCCCAAACTGTTATTGTATTGAAATCTCTTTCTTTAAGACCAGTAGCGTTTGCTTTATATATCGGGGTGCTCTGGTGTACATATATATTTATGATAGTTTTCTCTTCTTGCTGAATGCATCCCTTTATCATTATTTAATGGCTTTCTTTGTCTTTTTTTTGGTTATTGTTTTAATGTCTATTTCATCCTTATATTGAAGGATAGCTATTACTGCTCAATTTTCATTTCCATTTGTGTGGTATATCATTCTTCCATCCCTTCGATTTTAGTCTGTGTCTTTACAGGTGAGGTAAATCTCTAGAAGACAGCATATAGCAGGGTCCAGCTTTTTAATCCAATCAGTCAGTCTGTGTCTTTTGAGGGGTGTATTTAATCCATTTTCATTTAGGGTTGTTATCACAAGGTATTGAATTATTACTGACATTTAATTGCTTTTCCATAGTTGGTTTAAATAGCTTTTATTCTTTTCTTTTTGTTTTTATTGTTTGTCTTTTGTCTCCATTGGTTTTTTGAGGTGGTATGGTATAGTTTCTTTCTCTTTCTCATTTGCATATCTACTGTACCAGTGGTGTTTGTTCATATCTTGCATATTCATGGTGGTGATTGTCATTTTGGGGGCTCCGAGTTTAGGATTCCCTTAAGGATTTCCTTTACAGTGGGTTGTGTGGAGGTGAGCTCCCACAATTTGTCTGTTTGGAAATACACTGTTTCCCCTTCATTTCTGAAGGATAGCTTTGCCGGGTATATTGTTCTTGGCGGGCATTTTGTTTTCTTTCAGGACATTGAATATATCATCCCATTCTCTTCTGCCCTGTATGGTTTCTGCTGGGAAGTCTGCTGTTAGTCTGATAGGGACTCCGTTATAGCTGACTTGATGCTTTTCTCTTGCTGTTTTTTGGATTCTCTCTTTCTTTGACTTTTGACAGTTTGACTATAATGTGTCTAAGAGGGGACCTTTTCGGATTGAATCTGTTTGGGCATCTTTGAGCCGCTTAAATTTCTAAGTCCATATCTCTAACAGTATCTGAGAAGTTTCCACTATTATTTTATTGAACATGTTTTCAATGCCTTTTCCTTTCTCCTCCCCTTCTAGAACACCTGTGATTTGGATGTTTGTGCACTTATGATGGTCTGCTAGCTCTCTTAGATTTTCTTCACTTTTTAAAATTCTTTTCTTTTTTTCATTTTTTGTCTGCTAAGGTTATTTAGAATAGGCTACCTTCAAGATTGGAAATTCTTTCTTCTGCTTGCTCTAGCCTATTGCTTACATTCTCAGTTGTAGTTTTTATTTCATTGAATGGGTCTTTCAGTTCCAGGTGTTCTGCTACATTCTTTTATATGGTGTTTTTCCCTTTGTAAATTTTTCCCTTCCTGGATTGTTTTTCTCATTTCATTGTGTTGTCTGACTGAGTCTCCTTGTATCTAACTGAGTTTCTTTAAGATTTTTACTTGGAATTCCCTTTTAGAATTCCCCATATCAAGGGTTTCCTGTTGTATGGGGTCTGATATTTGAGAAGTATTTTATTCCTTTGGTGGTGTCATATTTTCATATTTTCATTTTTTTTTTTAATTTCTAGACTTCTACATTGATGCCTAGTCATCTGGTGATTGCTTCTTCTGTTACTCTGGGGTGGCTTTTGAGGATAGAGACTCCTTTCTGTAGATTTGTTATATATTGCCTATTGGGTGGGGTATCTGTGGCGGTGGTGTGGGTGGCCTTGGGCAGGAGCAGAAGGAGGATTACTGCTGGGAAATGTTCACAGTCCACCAGATTCATTCCACTGAAAGGGAGAAATCCTGCTGGCTGTTCCTGGTTTGGGAGATGTGGCAGCAGCTGAAGCTATATGCCTCTTTCTCCTTTACACCACCCTCCCTGATTTTTGTGTTCCACAGGGTCCTCACCAGGTTCCCACTGCCCTCCCATGCTCTTCTACAGTTGTTCTCCCCTCTACTTACCTGTCCTTTCCTTGATCTGGTCCCTTTCTGTGGGAGGATGTTGTATTGGATACCTGTAGTCTGCCATCTTGCCCCACCCTCTGGTAGGTTTGCTTTAGTTTATTATTTGCATAAGCCAATGGCTCTCCAAAAGATGAGTCCAATAGATGTAATTGGGTATCTTTATTTTTTAATACTGATTCCATTCTAATCATCCAGTTATGGTGTAACTGTAAAACAACTACTGGTTTATTTAATCTCTGGAAAAGTTAGTACATCTGATTTTGAGTTTTGAGCATATGCTAGTTGTATAATCCTGAGCAAATAACATTTTTTCCAGTCCACTCTCCTCACATTTACCACTTTTATTATTAAGGTTCTTATAAGGGATACAGATGAAGAGATGCATAGGACAAGATATGGGAGAAGGGGTGCAGAGCTTCCATGCTCTCTTTGGGCATGCCTCCCTCTCGGAACCTCTACAGCTATCCAGACATTTACCTTTTAATGCAGAACAGATTTAAGCATTGGAAAACATAAGCAGCTTAGGACAGAGAATTTAGAACACAGAAGTTGAGGAGTTGAGAAAACATGAATTTTGGAGCTTCTTCAGGGACCTTATCTTTAACCAGAATATGTGGCTACTTTATTTTCATGGATTTTTCAATTCAAGCAGCAAGTTAGAGCCTTCCATGGTTTTCTACATATTTGTGGGAACAATTTAATACTATCTTTATGAAAATGAATTTCAGAACAACCCAGAAGTTTCACCTGCTAATTGGAATGGGATCCTGGGAGCTTATAATCACAAAACACCACAATCTGTGTGCTTTGAAATTTTCGAGTGGAATCCAAGATATTGAAATGTCACCTTCAGAGTTTCTTTACCAATAAGATGAAACTGAGTTTTCATTTTCTGCCCTTCACAGCATAATGTATAATGTTTAGCTAAGCAATAGGTACTATGTAAAAAAAATAAAACAAAGCAAGACTATCACTTCATAAGTGTTTTATTTCACTATTCATTTATTTTAAATTTTAATTAGTATTTTATTTATTACAGCTGTTACTGATTAGAATTTATTATATTGACGGTCGGATCTTTAAGCATTTTTTATTCTTGATGTTAAATCCATTAATCATAATTCATAAAGCCTTTTTTGGGCTTTTAGCAGACTTTATTTTTTAAAGTAATTTTAGTTACACAGCAACACTGGGCAGAAGGTACAGAGCGTTCCCATATACCCACTTCCCCCACACATGCATAGCTTCCCACATTAATAACATCCCCCAGTAAAGAAGTACATTTCTTACAGTAGATGAACCCACATTGACATATCATTATCACCCAGAGTCCTTAGTTCACATTAGGGTTCACTCACGGTGTTGTACATTCTGTGGGTTTGGATGAATTTATGATGGCATGTGTCCAACATTACGGTATCATACAAGTAATTGGAGTAATTTTACTGCCCTAAAAACCCTCTGTGCTCTGCCTATTCATCCCTTCTTCCCCTCCAACCTCTAGAAACCACTGATTATTTTACTGTCTCCACAGTTTTGCCTTTCTCAGAATGTCATATCGTTAGGATCCTTCGGTGTGTAGCTTTTTCAGATGGGCTTCATTCACTTAGTCATATGCACTTAAGTTTTCTACAAATCTTTTCATGACTTGATAGCACAATTTTTTAGTGATGGATAATAGTCCACTGTCTGAAAGTACCATGGTTTATTTATCTATTAACCTACTAAAAGACATCTTGATTGTTTCCATGCCGTGGCAATTATGAAAAAGCTTCTGTAAGCATTCCTATGCAGGTTTTTGTGTGAGTATATGTTTTCAGCTCCTTTGGGTAAATACCAAAAAGCGTGGTTGCTGAACTGTGTGGTAAGAGCATGTTTGGTTTTGTAAGAAACCTCCAAACTGCCTTCCACAGTGGCTGTACCATTTTGCATCAGTAACAAATGGTAGTTCCTGTTGCTCCGCATCCTCACCAGCATTTGGTATTGTCAGTATTGTGGATTTTGGCCATTCTAATAGTTGTTCAGTGGTATATCTTTGTTGTTATAATTTATAATTCCCTGATGATATTTAATGTGAGATATCTTTTCATCTGCTTATTTGCTATCTATGTGTCTTCTTTAGTCAAGTGTCTGTTAAGGATTTCTTGCCCATTTTTAAATTGGGTCATTTGTTTTCTTGTTGAGTTTTAAAAGTTCTTGGTGTATTTTGGATAGCAGTATTTTACCAGCTATGTCTTTGGAAAATATTTTCTTCCGATATGCGGCATTTCTTTTTATTCTTTTGACAGTATGTTTCACCGAGCAGAAATTTTTAATTTTAATGAAGTCCAGGTTATCAATTCTTTCTTTAATGTATTGTTTTTCTGCATTGTACCTAAAAAGTCATCCCCAAACTCAGGGTCATCAGGATTTTTTCCTATGTTGTCTTCTTGGAGTTACATAGTTTTGCATTTTACATTTGAGTCTGTGACCTATTTTGAGTTAATTTTTGTGGAGGATGTAAGGTCTCTGTCTAGATTCATTATTTTGCATGTGGATGTACCAGCACCGTGTGTTGAAAAGACTATACTGTATTGCCTTTGTTCCTTCGTCAGAGATCAATTGCCTATATTTTTATGGGTCTATTCCTGAGCCCTCTATTCTGTTCCATTCATCTATCTGTCTATCCTTTTGGCAGTATTATACTGTCTTATTTACTGTAGCTTTATAGCAAATCTTGAAGTCAGATATTGTCAGGTTTTCCACTTATAAAACTCTTTCAAATATTTTTTTAAAATCTTTATTGAATTGTAGCTATTTCTTTAGAGAGTCTTTGAATACTTAAAAATATATGGGTTATTTTATAAGTATTTCCATAACTTGATGTGCTTGGGAAATAGTTTGGTCTAGATATTTGCTTATTTCTCTAAAAGTATTTTTGATGTCGCCATATTATTTATATCTATATTTACATCTTTATATATGTATCTATCAATTTATCTATCTTTATCTATTTGCTTTCAAAGGGAAGACACTAGATCTTCAGTGTACAGTACAGTTAACACTGGACACATGTGGCGCTTTAAATTTAAATTAATTTAATTAAATACAATTAGATTAAATTAAATTAAAAATTTATTCCCTTAGTCAAACTGGCCACCTTTCAAGTGCTCAATACCCACATGGGGCTATTGGCTACTGTACTGGACAACACAAACTTATGCTGATTAAAAATGCAGAGTGTGCATTTGTCTATTATATGCTTTCCCACCTGTACTCAATATTAGACCTTGGAATATATGTTTAAATGCCTTTAGGTATAATGTAGTTTTAAAAAATAGTCTAATGTAGAATAACCTCCTGAATCAAAACTCCAATAAAATATTCTTTATAAAGCTATTATCTAGTCACATAATTATTGCTCTTGCTATATATTATTCGCATTATAGCTTTTTTGTGGATAGTCATGTTTTAGGACTTATAGTCTGTATTGTTATAGGCAAATCTACTGCATCGTGGTTTAAAATTTATGTCTCTGGAGAAATGTTATTTTGCTAAACTCAATAGTATAGAATACACAGCTTTTGTTAATTTAAAACATGATTTATTTGTTGTTCAAAAGTTAATTCTGATTAGTAGAAATGAGCAAAAAATTTAGAAAGCTGTTTGAAACTAAATCTATTTTTCCTTGGACATAAAAGTACTTTTGACTTGTTTAGGAAGAAAAATTAGCCCACAATTTTTTATTTAGTTATATATGGGGTTTTTTTTCCTGTTAAATTATTTATGCTAGCGTACTTTTTTCCATTTTACATACTTACTGGATTCTCAATTTTATTTTGAATACTGATTATATACTTATGTTATTAGGAGTAATTTCAGTAGTATATCATTAAAAGATAAATTTCATTTTAATTATCTGGCATTTTATCTTTCATTGCTTGCTATGATTCGCTATTTTTTTTTTTTTGCTTCTGTTTTTGTTATTTTGCAGTCTTGCACTGCAATGCATCAGAAACTATTATGTCAAAGAAAGTTATAAGTAGAAATCTTATTGTTAAAAATAGTAGCAATTCAGGATGAAAATGGCTTTTGCTTTCATTGCCATTTTGATACTTTTGATGCCAAAAGAGTTGAGAAAAATGTCTTTAGATTCAAATGATAAGCTGACAGAGTGAAATATCTTAAGGCTTGAAAGGGCAAGTAGAAGTTATAATTACTGTGTAGCTTCACAATACTTGTATTGAAATACTCACCTTTGCTATCATGCTGCAGGCCATAGAGCGAGAAAAAGCCGAGAAGTTCAGAAAACTGCAAGATGCCAGCAGATCAGCTCAGGCCCTGGTGGAACAGATGGTGAATGGTAATTACACGGAGTTGATTTAGATAATCTTCTTAGGGATTTGATAAACACATAGGTTCATATTTATCAGCTGAATTGTATCAGACAAGCACTTCTTGAATGCGAATTTAAATTAAAGGGAGTTTGTATGTTATTTTTTTTATCATTCTTTCTTAATGCTAAGCAAATTATTAGGGAGAGATTCAAATCTGAGTCCATTGGCAGAAAATGGGACATGATAAAATATTTTGTCAATCTATTGCAGAGAAGTAAATTTTAATGAAAATACTGCTTGCATTTGTTCAAATAATTTAAGAAAACAGGTTTGCAGAAATAATTGGTAATATAAGCAATCATATAACATATGCAAAAGTGATTATAATCTGATTTTAAATAATTTTTGCAATATATTTTTTCTAACAGACTAAAATTATGTGGAAGGTTTCATAATCATACCTGTTTCCTAATAATATATTTGGCATTTTCTGATATTTTTTATCTTTTTCTCTCATTTAAAAAAAAAATGTCTCTTTGGAGTAACATTTAATTTTTTAAGTAACTTTTTTATTTTCTTGAGTGAGATGAAAGCCAGAAAAATATTCTTTTTCTTTTTAGAGAATGAATTAAAATTAATCTTTGCTAATACTTAGTGCCCCAAAAGCTACTTGTACAAAATTATTATTATTATGTTTTTGTCTTTTTGTGACCGGCCGCACCGCACTCAGCCAGTGAGCTCACCAGCCATCCTCATATAGGATCCGAACCCGCAGTGGGAGCACTGCTGCGCTCCCAGTGCCGCACTCTCCTGAGTGCGCCACGGGGTCGGCCCCAAAATTATTATTGACATAAAATATAAACAAACTTCTTTCAAATTGTCATTGCTAAACTACTCATTTCCAGATAAAAGTAATTTTATGAAGATCAGGGATAACACTATTTCTAAACAATGTATTATTTTTTTCATTTTTCAAAGTATATGTTTACAAGAATATCATAAACTAATATAACAAATGTTTTTGTTGTGCATGCCGTCTTTTTTCACAATCTGCCTGTTTTCTGGGGCATAATAAGTTCTGTGTATAAATTATTTTTTTGCCTTAATTGCTATGTTGGCATTAAAAAGTTCAATGATCTTCCTAGGAATCAATTTATTTTCTTCTTTTAATGAACCCTGTGACTATTTGGTAAAAAATAAAAACAAGCAAATATGACAGCTGAGAATTGGGTTAACAAGTTTATGAATATATAGACAATGAAAAATGTTAATAGGATGTTGTTTAGTTGCATGTTGCTGGTGGTTTTAACTGATGAGTTTAAAAGGACATTCAGGTTAAATAAAATTATGGGATCTAAAAAATACTGTTGTAGATGTTATATAATTTCCTCCTAGGAACTACATTCATCACTTTTTCATTTTAACAAGCTGATGTAAAATCTGTATTTTTAAATGATCTCATTTCATAATTAAATATCAAGCATACCTTACCTCAGATCATCTGAAGCCACATACACTAAATTATTCAAAAGGCATTTAAACATTTAGAAATGAAAAGAATGGTTTTTATTTTTTGGTAAGTGAAACTACATACAGTATTTAAAATGATCATGTGACTAGTGAAAATATCGTTTTTCAAGATTATTGCCCTCATATCTTTACTTTTTGGAGGCATAAAGAAAAAATAGAACATATAAGGTCCTTAATAAATATAACTTGACTGATTAAATTCTGTTTAGCAAAACAAAATTAAGGTAGTAATTTAGATAATGACATTGGTAAGTTTGGTTCAACAATAATTATTAATACCTCTGAAGGAAAATGCTAACTTGGGTAGACAGCAAAGGGCACTGGTGAGGGTGGAGGGTGGGAGTGGGTAGGGTGTGATTTGAAGACTTTCTTCTTTGATTGCCTGTACTGATCAAATTTTAAGCCACCCATTTGTTCTGCCAGTGAAGATATGGCCTAACTAATTCATGATTAAGCTCAAGTTTGGGCCATAGCTAGGATTACTATTCAGAATGACCAAAGCTCTGCTGCCCCATTAAATAAAACCATTTACATAATTACTAAAAAATAGACTCAAATATTTTAACTTCTCTTTTTGTCCCCCCCCCTTTTTTTTTTTTTTGCTTTTTAATGAATAAATTGCATAATATTTTTCTTCTGTGATTGTTTGTGCAAATTATGAGCTAAGCCAGACACAGAATAAGTGCCTGGAATATCTCTCCAGGTGTATTTCAGAGGGATTCCTAACCCTAATTTATAATAGCTCCTATAGCATAGTGCCAAGAGCTAGAGTTTACCGGTGAACTCATGAAGCTGAGAGATAATTTAAACTTTCTTTAAACCAGTATTCCTGACAGTTCTCTTTGTAAAGATCTTAAATTTTCAAGTCCGGAATCTTCTTTCTCAAGTTTGGGCTATGGAATTAAACTAAAACTGCAACTATGTAAGATGCGTACATTCTTGTTTTTTTATTAATAGAAAGGAAAATGAGAGCTGAATCACTTTACTTCATTTAGGACCACATGTAAATGGCTGATTCTTTCAACCACATATGTTGTCCTCAAAAATTAACATAAAGACAAATCACTTTTGTACAATGTTTATATTATGCCACTAATACAAATGTGTGTGTGTATATGTGTGTGTGTGTGTGTGTATAAATTTTATGTATGTTTACCATAATAAGAACATTTAACATTTATTCATAGTATAAAATATATATGAATAATAGCATAAATATAGCTACTATATTTTTTAGAAATATTTTATAAACTATATTATATATACACACATACATAGCAAACTAAACTTTCTACTTAAATTAATTTATCAGAAGATTAAATTAGTTTTTAAATATTTAGAATGATTTTGGAACTCTTCAATTTGCCTTCAGAATGAAACTCCAAAATATGCAAAATCCTTATCTTATATTTTACTTCAGTTTTGACCCGAAATGGTACATCAGACGTATTTCCAAATCACTTTTGTCCATTTCTAAATATCCATGAAACAACGAAATTTTGATACTGCTTAAGAAATGCAGAAAACAAAAGCTATTGGTCCCAAAGGCAGCTTCTTGATGGAATTTAAGAAATGTGCTGAGAAACAAGAGGTGGAGTGGGGTATTAAGATTGTTAAAAGTGAAAAATTTACCATGGTTCCCATGTAGAAGTGATTTTCATTTGATGGTGCAAAGTATTCTTAAAAATCAATTGTATGTCCTAAAAACACTATTTCTTGTAAAATAGGTTCAGTTTTGCAGAGTCACGCAGATATTGTGATCAATTTGAAGATAATTTTTATTTTGGCTATACTTTTTCAAATGCAAAAACACAGTAAATATTTAAAACACAGTAAATATTAACTATATTGTACATTTTACAGTAATGATTTATATTTGAAGAATATACAGATAGAGATTCTTATCAATTTATTTGGAAACTTTCTTTTTTTTAAGCAAAAAAAGAGAGTTGCATAAATTGCTTGCATACTTACTTTAAACCTATACTGGAATATTTTCCTTGTGGATGTCCCAGTTCTTTTGGTTAGAACCTAAGTGATCTTTCACAATCATAGACTAATAAGAGATGCTACTACCACGGTTTTAATTAAAAAATCATGTTTCTGGAGTTTTGGGTTGGAATTTTGTTGTAATTTTGAACTGATTTATCTCTTTCTTACCCGTATCTTTTTTTACTCTAATTATCATTAAAATTATTTTACTGTTTCTATGTCAACATCAATTTGTTGGATAAGTATAGAAAGTCGTTCGACACAATAGTGCATGGTGAAGAGTACCTCTTTTCATTGGACGTATTCTAGGCTGACTATAGCTAGTAATATTATATAGTATATTTCAGATCTCAGCTTAATTACCACACACAAAAAAAGGATAAATGTTTAGGTGATGGATATGCTATCTATCCTAAGTGAATCATTGTCCAATATATGCATGTGTCAAAACATGCTGTACACTACAATTATGTACAATTCAAAATTTTAAAGAATTTATGAAGCTTACTGTCAATATATAAGATTAGGATCATAGCTTCAATCTGAAGAAATTTACTTCCTGAACCTTTAATGAGGGTGAGTGGGAGACTAAACTGGGTGCCTAGTGATCTATTTATATGTTTCTGTAGTTGTATTATACGAAGGGGAATTTCCAAATTATTTTCTGTTAAAAAAGGATGCAATATAACCTTCTCTAGGATTAATTTTTAGATTTCTTTATTTAAATATAGAAATGGTATAATAATTTTAGCCATTAAGTATTGTAAACAATTTTGCTAATACTTCAATAATGTTTCTAACTGTTTAATACTGGTTTCCTAAGATTTTATTTTGAACCTTTTTAAAAACTGATCCTGCTTACTTTAAGACAAAGACCTTGCAGTATATTAATAAAATTAGGAAATCTTACAACAATCTAGAACCAAAATCCCCTGCACAATTTTATATCTAAACATGCCTATTTTCTTCTTATCTATGTTGGATTAGACTTTATTCTTAATAATTTTTGTAGAATAGTGTTCTCATATGAATACATAATCTCCTCATCAGTCAAGTATAACAAGAATAAAGCCTAGTTTAGATAAATTGTTTTCCCTTATTAATATTAAATTACCAAAAAATAGTTATACCAAAACATTAATTTGAAAATATTTATAAGGATAGTTCAAGTTCCCGTTCCCTTTAAACTATAAAATGGTTTCACCACAATTTCCAGAGGAAATACTATAATTATCTAATATGTTTAGTGGTGTTTTCTACATTAAATTGTGCTTCACTTTCAATTTCTAATTGTAGTATTCTGTGTGTTAATTAAGAGCCTAAAGACAATCACATTAAGGAAATGTTTAAATAAAAGTAGTTATTATTAGTACATTCAACTAAAAGAACATCTCAAGACTCTGATCCGCTGACTGCTAGATTATAGTGTTTAAGGTTATCACCTAATAGTAAGTAAGCTAAGGATTGTAATTATGTCGCACAGAATGGTAACACAGACAAGGGCTCCTCTTATCTATAACATTAAATAAGTAACTGTATTTTTTGTATTATGATTTATAGCTTATTAAATACTTTCATATGAATGATGTCATTTGAGTTTTGGCAACAACATTTTGTAAGATGGGTGAGGGAAGGGATTATAGTAAATTTGGCTCATCTCAAAACCAAACCTCTCATGATCTTCTCTTCACGTCACTGTGAAGGATTTTCAGTAGTAACAACTATTCTAATCATACATTTTCATGGGAAGACATTTTGCAACTGGTCTGTGTACCAATGGGGCATGGAAATAGTAGTATTTGTAGTAGTGCAGCCCCTCCACTGTGAATGAGTAGCCTTCCTCAAATGCACACAATTCCTCATCTTATTCCTTACCCAGTTCTGGGCAATTTGATTTATGGTTCCTCTTTCCCCACATGACACTTAGGATAATGCTCTACACAGAGTTCACATTCCATGAATGTTGTTAATCGACAGACACATTTTTCTTGGTTTAATTCTAGTCTCCACAAGAAAGAGCTTCTGTGCTTGTGTGTGCGCGTGTCTGCATGTGTGTGTGTATGTGCGTGTGTGTTTGTGTGTCTGTGTGTGTGTGTGACAGGAGGAAATCATGGTGATAACGGTTGTTGCAAGAAATTAGTGGCAAATCAAATATGAGTAGATATCTGACTTTTTCTCTTATAATTCTTTGATTTTAGGAAATAGAACAAAATACAAAAGGAGCTGTAGTAGTAAATTTTTATATTGTCCTTACTAGGGGTAGAATTTTATATATACTATTAATTTGTAGAAGCTATCATTTTTACAAATGACACACTAGTTGTATAAAATTCAGTGTGGTCACAGTAGCTTCTAGAATTAACCTTCAGACCTTATCGTCATGAATTCTGAATAAATTTTGAGTACATTTTAGGCTATTATAGTGAATGCCAAATGGATTTGTAATGAACCTCACTTAAAGTGCAACAAACATGGGAGACTATTTATTAGCAAATTTAAGTTTTTATTCTTAATTCAAGAGCTCTGAAAACACAGGTTTTGCATTATTCTATCATGGCTACATGGCTAATGATGAATATACTTGATGAGGAATACTTCACTTTAAGTGGCAGTTCTGAAGTACTTGCATAGAAGGTGGTGTACAATTAAAATTATTCCAACAGTCTGTTATGTACTGTACATTAGTAATAAAATTAATGGATGCACTTCAAGTAATGATCCATTTCCTCTGGGTGCAATATATTTATTCATAGACTATTCCAGGGGTTGTTTAGAATATGAGATGTGAATGGATTATGATCCATTATCTCTGAAATTCTAATGTGCTACTGCAAAATGGTTTCCATAAGTATTGTTCATAATGCTTGGTGCATTAGTGTTTGTATTCTCAAATAGCTAACAAAAAATTCGAAAAACAGATGCTGAAATGATTAATACTTAAAACTTTGTAGATATTTACAAATTGTCATAAAACTTAAAATTTCAGATGAATTACCATAATTCTATGAAATATACATAAAATGATTTTATGTAATATTAAAATTATTCATAAGTGAATGTTCACTTGGAAAATATTTTGTACCCTTAATATTCTAGAGAAGTTTTAAGGAATCTTCGTACAATTTCACCAGTAGTACTGGCAAATAGATGGCCAATTATTTCGTGAAGTTGAAGTAATGGCATTTCTAATTTTAATTTGAGAGATGCATTAAGTAATGTGACATATGACAATGGTTTTGATCTCCTGCTCATGTATTTTAAAGCACACTCGAAGCAGGAGGTGCCGTGTGCCTGTTTGTGTATGGCTTTTTGCTTCTGTATGTATTGCTCCCCTAATGTTTGTATTCATATGAAATAAGCTACTGAATTGGTGTTGGGTGAGTTCACAAGTACGAAGTACTTATTTTGTTTCTACTCTAAGCCGAGAACCCTATCAGATACTGCCAGTGGATACCTACTTCCTGGAGTTTATAGTTTAGAAGGACAGTTTAAACTCTAGTTGAGCAGGAAGCATATTCATGCATCAATTAATTTAACTACAAATCCTTCATAATAAGACTACCAATTCTCTGCAGTCAACACCGTGTCTTTGCCAGTGACATATAGAAATTTCTGTTTTTAGTTTTGGCATGGTTGTTCTTTATAACTTCACTTTCAAATGATTATAAATGTATGACCAAATATTTCAAGATTCCCAAAATAAACTCTTATGAATACATTTCTGATTATAGATATAACGTCTTCAAAAAATCTGTGTTCACTTTTAATACTCTATATTTGTTTCGTATTACATAAAATTAGTACTAATTTTTAAAACATTAATCATAAACTTTGCATAATGACCT
Source organism: Cynocephalus volans (assembly GCF_027409185.1). NCBI lineage: Eukaryota > Metazoa > Chordata > Mammalia > Dermoptera > Cynocephalidae > Cynocephalus > Cynocephalus volans. The sequence goes on along the minus strand of NC_084478.1, from coordinate 43,352,140 downwards.
TTTTTAGTCATTTAAAACGTTCCCTCTTCCCCTCCCTAATTTCGACATTTGAGAGATCTGGTCTCTTTTCTTGTTGCCTACATGTTCTTTTTCATTTTTTCTATATTAGCATTGTTTGCTATTTATTGGTTACCTGGTATATGTCCGATCCTGTGTAAGTACTTCATATATGTTAACTCAGAACCCTCATAAATATCTGATAAGGTTTATTCTATTTTTATCTTCATTTCCTGGATGAGAAAAATGAGACCCAATTAGATTAAAACTGAACTCAGTTCACCCATCTGGTAAGAGGTGTCAAATTTGAATTCAGTTCCATCTAACACCAGAGTTCTCACTGTTAATTTCCATGCTTTTCTGCCTGTCTCCTCCTTTATCCTTATATGGGAGTCTCTATTTTACTCTTTACTGCCTTTTATTTGCCTATATTCAGTTGTAAAGATCAAAATGCAAATAAATAGTGAGTATTGTAGATTTCAGTGTTATGGATTTGTACAAAGTTGACTTTTCTCTTTTATTTTAACCCCTTTTACAGTGATATTTGGCATCTTGACATTTTTTGGCACAACATAGTTTTGCATAATGATCAACATGGACTCATTATAGCTTATCCTGAATTTTAATAATTACCTTAGAATCTGTTGCTATTTTATTATAGTTTATTTTATCTTTTTGCAAAATCAACATATATCATTCATATTGAAAATTGACTGTGGTTTTACATTGCCAATTGCTAGGGGTCTTTGTAGGGTTAACCTTTCTCAGGGACAGAGAGATTTCTCTCTGTGTTCCTTTATCATTTACACAAATGTTAAATAATACTCAATCCAGCATCAGTGTATCAGTACCTTTAATTTACTTTAGCATCTCTTATTTACCTACTTAACTTCTGATTTGTATTAATTTGTCACACATCATAGACGTCCTTCTTCTAAGTGCTTGTTCAAGTTCAGTGTATGCTGAAAATGTTTCTCCTAAACACCTGATCATTTAGATCCATGGCATATTTTTGAGGCATTACCTAACATAATTTCAAAATTCTCCTGTGCATTTTTAAACTATGCATTTTCATTTTCCAGAAATAATGTTAACATTTTATCATAATACTTTTTTTTCAAACTGAGTGACATACTATTGAAATTTTAGATTCCTCTCTCACACTTTGTACCAAATGTGATCATTTTACAACTACAGTTACCTAGTAGCATTCCCCCAAAACATATTTTGGTACAATTCTTGATCACTGCTCAAAACCAAGTTATCATAAACAGCATACCACAGCACATATTCAGATATCTCAACAAAATCAATTCCTTTCCTACGTATTAGGAAGGTATTAGAAGAACATTTAGTTCTTGAAAACCACAGGCTTCTTTTATAGCTTGGTATATGTAGACATGTATATTTCTCTTTTTACACCTTTTTCCCCATTATATCTCTTTAAAAACATATCAGCCAAAGAAGGAGGAAAAGATTGTTTCCGATATTATTTTTTCTTTCTTTTTTTTTAATAGGTTATGAATATTCATGAGATACAAAGCTGATTGTCACCCCTTGTGCCCATGATGTGAGGGCCAGATTCATACTGGCTGTATACCCATTACCACAAATTGCGTTTGTACCCCGTGTCCCCCACCCAACTATCCCCAACCACCCCCCTTCCCCCCCACTCTAATTTGTAGCCCATAGAATGTTCTCTCCCTCTACAAAGTATGTTTTCTCCAGGCTAATCCTAGGTAGCATCATACTTTGAAATTAGTAAAGTTAGAGTCATGTTTCAAATGAATTGAGAGATGTGATTTGGCAGCATAACATGATCACAAAAAATTGCAAATTAGAACATCTAAGCAGAGGAAAGTAAAAGAGGCTAAAAAATATAGTTGTTGAATTCAAATCCATATTTTTTAGTCTTTAAAAGGATAAAGTAGGAAGCAAATACAAATTAGCAAAACCAGAGGTATTATGCTTACTAGAGATATTCTTCAAACTTTTTAGGAACTTAGTTTCCCTTTAACTAAATCATATTACCAGACAATTAAGTCAAATGAACATTTATAAAAGTAGGTTCTCATAGACAACCTGTTTTTCTACCAAATCACTTTACCCTGAGATATTTCAATCTAGAGGAAGAATTTTATAGTGAGCATATGTGAGGTCTTTGTGGACAAATGTGGGAATATGACACATCCAAATATTCAGTATCTCCAAGATATAAAAAAGTCATCACTGCTAACATAGCTATTAAAAATATATATGATATCATATATAACGTATTTCCTTCTTTATATAATGTCATTTATTAAGGAAGTTAACTAATAAATCTGAGAAAGTCCAAATTTTTTGAACTAACTTTGGAGAGTTCGAATATTTCAGTCCATAGCATTGCATGATGTTGCTATACTTTCATGCTATGTATAGAATAATACATACTTAGATTGACATTACTCATGTATCACATTTTGACAAATTTTAAATAAGATAGCATATATGAATATACATAACATATTTTCTGGCAAATAGCAGGTACTCCACAGGGTAATCATGATAATAATTTGCTCTTGTGTTTCCATTTTGCCCTTAATAGAGTTTTCAGATTCAGTCTTGCTGATGATTTTAAAACTTTCAAATTAACTTCCAGATTTGTAAATGAAAAACTTTTTTATAATAGAAAGATTATTTTTCCTAGTGTTTCTTTCATGTCCTTAGATCCATGTACAATCTGTTTAGTTTTAGACTTTAATAGCAGAAATAGAGAATAATTAAATTTGGATATTTTTTTCCTTTTGAAAAAAACGTACATATAATAGCATTTCAAATAAATCCTAAACTCATTTTTCAAAATGAAAATGCAAGTTAGTTTTTAAAAAATTATTTTAATAATATACATGTATTTAACATTTATTTGTAAACATTCAGAATGTTATCTGTCCATAATCAACCTTCCGTCCCCCACCAGCTTTGACCACTTTTGTTTTTATTTAAATACATTCAACTCTTCTACATCTTATGTCTCCTCATTTATTATTTTCTGATGTTTATATTATTTTATAAGATGCAACTATAATAATGTACAATCAATGCTTAGAAATCATCTTCATACTTTTATATCTTTACCAGTAAATAAATGATTTTGTTTGAAATTATTCATATGATGAGTAATTTTACAATTGAGATGTATTGGTTTTCATATCATTTCTTCAGTCTGTGGCTTCAGGGGATATATTTAAAATTTTATTCTTTCTAGAGGGTGTTAATGCTGACAGCATCAAACAAGCCTCGGAACAACTGAACAGCCGGTGGATCGAGTTCTGCCAGTTGCTAAGTGAGAGACTTAACTGGTTGGAGTATCAGAACAGCATCATCACTTTCTATAATCAGCTACAACAATTGGAGCAGATGACAACTACTGCTGAAAATTGGTTGAAAACCCAACCCACCATCACATCAGAGCCAACAGCAATTAAAAGCCAGTTAAAAATGTGTAAGGTAAGAATCTTTCCTCCTTCCATTTGAAACATAATCAGTAGGCATTTCTTGGCAATTTTTAAGAGGACAGTAGCAAAGTGTTTAGTAATGAAATTTTCACCTCCTAAGGATTTAACTAAGCACAGTGAAGATCAAAATATAAGCAAAGAAAGTCAGTTTAAATAGGTAATGTATTGATACCTGAAAGTCTAAAATTGTATTTAGAGTAGTTACACATAGCTAATTGATTTTGTCAGTTTGCAAAACGGTGAGGCAGTTTAGGAGTGTGGAAACAAAATATGCCTTACAAAAAATGACCTATACTTTGGCAATTTTTTATTGCTAACAGCATAATCCAGTCATATTTTGAAAAAGTGGAATCTATACACATAGCCAGAAACACAGGTCAACAACAATCTGATACATTAGAATAATTGGATCTATAAGGAAAATCTTTAAAACTGGTGGTTCACTCAAATTAAAATAATTGGAGAAAGGTTTTTTTACAAAGAGATATTTTACAAATGTCGTTAGAGAATAGAGGAACCACAGGGATAGTACAGTAACCCAGCATCAAAGCTATTATCTCTCTTAAGCAAGAAAGGATCAAGGAGGGAGAAGTTACAGAAACCCATACAGGGAGAGTCAGATCCCCATGGTAAAGGCAGCCTTAAGAGCCAGCTCAAGTGACCCTCATAGAAATGGACCCAGGAAAGTAAACACCCTGCTTCATTCTCCTCTCTGCCTCCAGAATCTAGACAGGGCTCCCTACTGATAAAACTTAATCAGAAGCCAAAAACGAAGATCTGAAATCTGTTGATATCAGTGTCCTGGACTACAGGAGATGGGTGGACAGTGTATCTGGAGGGGCCAACAAGATAGAACTAGAACAAAAGGACCTGAGAAAGAGATTAAAAGACTATATCTGCAAGTGCAAGAAAGCACAAAATATATCATAATGAAAATAGCTTGACCATTTCCCATCATTACTATGAGCTGTGCACTTTTCATGGGAAATGGGAAATAGATTATCGGATGTGTTAAAAGGTTTAGAGGATGAACCTTTGATGACAGATTGAGATGAATGAATTTAATACAAAAAGCAACAAATGAGGGTTAATTTTCTTACTTTAAAAAGAATGGTTTAAATAAAGAGAGATAGAGAGGTGATAGCATTGATTTGCAAAAGGTATCAAACCCAGGAAGTGATGGGAAATTCAAAGCTATTTTGAAGGCAAAAGCAATTGAAAGACTAGATATTTCTTCTTTAAATATCGGAGCTATAGCTTTACTAGAAAGTAAATAAACTCAGGAGGTATATTTTTAGATAAAGAATATAGTATAGGAAGACACTTAGTTTATTATGCAAATATGCAAATCTAGGGAATTTGTATATTTATATCCTTTTTTTTCTGTGAATCAAAGAAATAAACCACCTACACTATTTCTTGCAACAAAAATCTGATGACATTGCCTTAACCTGATTCTTGAGATTCAGATACAGAAGTTAGTAGTAACATCTACAAAATACATTCATCCAAAAAGTACATATTTATTGTCTTTAATGTGGCAAAGAATGATGCTGAGTGTGTCAGTCAGCTTGGGCTGCCTTAACAAATACTGTAGACTGGGTAGTTTAAACGAAAAAAGTTTATTTTCTTGCGATTCTGGGGGCTGGAAAGTCTAAGATCAAGGTCTGGCCAGGTGCAGCTTCTGGTGAGGGCTCTTTCTGGCTTTCAGATGGCTGCCTTCTTACTGTGTCTTCACATAGCTTTCCTTGGTGCCTGTACATGGAGAGAAAAAGAGATCTCTTTCTTCCTCATCCTAAAGCCATTTATCCTATTGATTTGGACCCACCCCTAATGACCTTGTTTAAGCTTGATCACCTCCTAAAAGCCCCATTTTCAAATATGGTCCCATAGGGGTTAGGGCTTCAACATATGAATTTTGGGGGACACAATTCAGTCAATGGCACTATGTTTTGCAAATATTAGAGTGAGCATTGATTGGCCCTGCCCTAAGCATGTTTAGATGGAGAGGGAGACATTATGCAAATGAATCAATGAGTATATGTCAAATGACCACTGGGATAAATGCTTTAAACAAAGTTACAGAATTTGGGGAGAATTTCTAACAGGGAAAACCTGCCCAAGGGCAGCTTCTTTGAGGGATGGACATCTGAGTTAAAGCTCTTATGGTGAGTTGAGATTAAGTAAGAGAACAGTTTGGAAGAGATTTCAAGCAGAAGAAACATGGTGGGAGGGAACAATAAAGATCAAGCAACTGAAAGAAGACCAGTGCTGAGCATAGAGGGACAGGGGAGTAGGATGCGAGATGAAGGGGAAAAGGCAGGCAGAGGAGACAAAGAGATGACTTTTGGGGCATGCTAGGATCTTGGCCTTAATCTGAGGAGTAAATCAAGATTGCTGAAAATCATATATATTAAATGCTTTCTCAAGGTTGAGGAAGTCATTCTATGTGTAAGTATTTATTTTACTGTATCCAGCTACAAAGTTCCAAATTCTGTTGCCACAATTCCATCTCACTTCATCACTCTTTTTTCTTTCACTCTGGCCCTTTGGTTGCAGTTAATTCGATGAATCACCCTAGGTAAAATATTTGGCAGGACAAGCTTAATATTATTCATACAAAAGCTAAATATCTTACTATTTAGCCATGATTAGTGATAGGTAAATAAATTATTATATCCCCTTTGTCACTGTTTTCTGTTATTTGGAGATGTTTTATAACATTAGAGTGCAGATTTAGCTCATAATCTGTATGTTTGACAGAACTAATTTTTAATATGTTGGGGGTTTAAGAGCCTTTTGAGTATTGGAAAATATCCAGGGACCCTTTCCTGAGAAAAATAACGAAACCTTTCATCAAGTAAGTACATAATTTCAAAGGATAAACAGATTCAGGGAAGATGCCTTACTCTGCAGGACCAATCACACTTTTTTTGGGAAATAATAGCTAATTGTTAACATCTTTTAAATGTTGAATACTTCATTTCAAAATGATCTCTCCTATGATTTATTCTCAGGACTTTAATGTCTCAACTGAACATTTGTCCAAATGTTTTATTAGTTTCAAAGTCTCCTTTGTTTTTGCAGAACACACTTGGTTATATTGTAGGTTTTCTCTATAGCCCCCTAAACAGGAAAAATGACGGCCTTCCATCTGGCCAAATGTAAATCGGGTTCTTAAATGTTCACAGCAGATGCCAATGCTGTAATTTGCAAGTCTAGTATACAAAGTATATGTATTTCTGTAATAAAAAACAAAGAATATTACCCTTCACCTCTTGTCTTATGTTTTATCCACACACATACACCAAAATTCTGGGATTTAATTGAGAGGATTTATATTTAAATGTGGGAGATGGGCCACCTCCCCATTTTGCTAAGTACCATTACTCTTCACTCACCAGAAGAATTTAATTGTTAGAGATTAACCTACCCAAATCAACTCATACTGTAATAACCACATAACGACATTCCTCCTAGTTATTTTTATATCTTCTAAAAATGAGTTCAAGTGGTAGTTTTGCCACCATAAAAGGACTTATGTGATGCATTTATCACAGCCAATCCTAGGACAAAAGTTCTCTCCAAGAGTATGCATGCATCTAAAAATACCATTTATTATGCCTTTTGATTTCCAGGAAGCTCAGATTTAAATTTAGTTTGTAATGGCTGTAATTCTTTCAATTTTTTCTCTTCTAATTGGCTCATGATTCAATTTTTAAATTTTAATTATCTTGCCTTTTGCATATTAAATGGTAAACAATCCTCAAGTACTTTTTTCTTAAGGTAGCATAGGTATAAATTATAAGTAAGTAATCATGATAATAATGCTTCAAAAAGAGCATTTCATAATTTCTATTTGAGTTTAAATTATATATGTATCAAATACAAGCTAACTGCACCTTTACTGAAAACAAGAGTATGAAAACATTTACATAGAGTATAGCACCATCCAAAAGAAATATAATGCAAGCCACAAATTAGAACTACATATGTAATTTTAGAAGTTCAAGAAACTACATTATATAAGGAAAAGGAAACAGATAAATGAATTCAATAATGCATTTTAACCAGATTTATCAAAAATATTATGATTTTTACCATTTGCAGCAATATGGATGTACTTAGAGAAAATTATATTAAGTGAGATAAGCCAGGCACAGAAAGAGAAATGCCACATGCTCTCGCTTATTTGTGGGAGCTGAAAAAAATAAATAAAAACATATGCAAACAAACAAGGGCAGGACGGAGAAGATACAACAATCACAACAATTCCTTGAACTTGTTAAGACAAGTGAACAGATATGATGTTGATGGGGGGTAGGGGGGGAAAGGGGGGGGGGAAAGGGAGGGGGAAAATAGGAACTGGTAAAGGGACATGAAAATTAACTATATTGTCTATTGATTAAAATAAAAATTATCATTTTCAGGGTTAATCAATATAAAAAAAACTATGAGATAGCTTATGTTCTTATTTTTTCTTACCAATTGTTCAAAATTCACTGTGTATTTCACAATTTCAGTGCATCTAAATTTGCAGTAGCTACATTTCAGGTGCTTAGTAGCCACATACAGCTAGTGATACTATGTTAGAAAAGTACAGCAGTGCCCGTGTAATTTTGTCATCCAAACCAGAGTACTATTGACAATGAAAGGGGGTTCTATTAATAATAATGTGAGGACAATAAGAGAAAACCTAAACAAACAGTCACTCTAATTAAAAGAACGGAAATTGCCTGTTGGGTCAGGAGAAGTAATGAGACCATACAAAAGGTAGAAGATTATAAATATAAATATGTACCTGTGTATATATACACATATATAAATAATATATACATTTTAAATATGTTCATAAGATATATAGCACACATATATAAAATAGCACACATAAAATCTACGTACTATTTATATATGAATATATTTGTAATTATTATATTATGTATATATGTATATATGTAGGTATGCATAACCTATATTTTACAAAAACTAATTGATAAAAACGTACTGTTCATTGAATGAGCTTAGAATTTGAAGCAAAGGCACACAAATTTGAGATGGAGGATGCAATCGGAGTTCCATATTTAATTTGTGGAAAGGATTTAAGGTCAGTGATAGTACTTTTCAAGTGTACCTGTTTATACCCATTAATGCTCTAAATTTTGTCATCTTGAAATTAACGATCATTGTATATGATATGATGATACATAATGAATGAAGAGCCAAGGTATTCTTCAATTGATGACCTGTGATAAAGACTTGCCTAAATCATCACGGATATTTCTTATCAAATGTTTGTTATGGGTATTAGGCTAAGGTTGCATCACTGTCTTTTAACATCTTCCTTTGCAAAAATGTAATCTATGCAAAAGCAAAAGTATTATTTATTTTTAATACTCTAAATTGTGGTACAGGATGAAGTCAACCGGCTGTCAGCTCTTCAGCCTCAAATTGAGCGATTAAAAATTCAAAGCGTAGCTCTGAAAGAGAAAAGACAAGGGCCAATGTTCCTGGATGCAGACTTTGTGGCCTTTACAAATCATTTTAACCAAGTCTTTGCTGATGTGCAAGCCAGAGAGAAAGAGCTACAGACAAGTAAGTAAAAATACTTAACATGGCTAGCTTGACATTTTCCAAATTAATTATTTGTGGGGAAACCAGAAAGTACTAACATGAGAGAATAAGTTCTATCAATGCAACTGCACTCCTTACAACCAGTATTACCAAGTAATGAAATATTTTTGTGTTACAAAACTTATATATGTTATATTTAGATTTCTTTTTCCACCATATAATTCCATGACTTTGAGGAACAAATAAACCATATTTTGTACTGGCATGTTTTGTACTTGCAAATTTCAGAATCAGACTTTTCAACATTGAAGAAAATAAAAGACCTATTGAAGCTGTGTGAGTAGGTTTTCATTAAATCCAGTTTGCTCTATGTTTAAGGATATTTAGCTAAGCATCTTCTAATACTTCTATCAATTTATCTGAAGAGTATTGTAGCTATAGCATACATGTGGTAACTGAAATTCTGCAAAGGACAAATTATTCTTTGGGCTACATTTTACTATTGGATCATTATAATTACATAAATCCTCTTTTTCTCCTTTGATAATAAAATAAAAGATAAAAGTGTAGCAATTATGCAAATGTATACCATGTGACTAACAAATTTTTCAAAATGTCTCTTTTGTCTTTCACTAATTTGCTCTTATAAGATGATGTTAATACATTATATCTGCTCCAAAATATCTCTACTCATCAGCTTAATTCTTAAGACAAAATTCCTTTGAGAGATAGGTTTATGAACACTGTTAAGCATAGTTAATGAGTTTTTGATCCACTATACACATACATACATAATGTTCATCTGCACACACACAAAGGATTATAGGGTATAATTGGGTTTTAAGGCATTAAGGTAAAAAAAAAATTAAATCCCTTCACCAAATTGGTTATGAGAACACAAGAATATGTTTTTGTTTTCTACTAAAACAATAATTAGTTGGAAAGCACATTTTCCTATTGCTTTTCTTTATAAATATTCAAAAAATTCACCATATAGTATCATTTCCAGAATTAATATAGTAATAAACATGAAACTTTCCTCATTTCAGATTTTTATTTTTATAAAAATGAAATGAACTAAATAAAGCAAAAGATAAATACATATTTTTTTCCTGTACTTCAAAGTTGCTTTTGTTGAGGACTTTATTTTCTTAATAAGGAATCAGGTATTAAAACTTTACAATAATATCAGCTCCCTCTAGTGGATTTCATTATACTTGTTGCTGTGCCTCTATGAAATCAACTGGGGAAAAGATTTTGAATGTCTTAAATTTTCAAATATTGACCTACTTATTATCTTCTGTCTTCATAAAATCCATAAGCCTCCCTTAAAATCAAGTGTTTTTTAACGAACATATTGTAACCTGTGGCCAAAAGACCCCCTTTACTGGAAAATTATTTTAATTTACATATACATATTAATTATATTAAAGTTCAACTTTCTTCCATTTACTTTAAAAATGTTCAGAATATCGGTGTTTGATAGTAACTGAGATTTGTCTATGGTACTACAATATAAATAGGTAGTAATATGTATTCTGTATTCATGCAGCCATCAGTCCATCCATGTCATCTGTCTTCTCCTTATCTTTCATACGTACATATGACAATTGTTTATAAATCTTTCAAACTTTTCATTCCACTTATCTGTAAATAAGATGTCCTCTCACTTTATTTACCAAAATATTTTTAACATTTTTAGTTGAAGATTTGTCTTGACTAATTAATAATCCTTTAATTAAATATGGAATATGTATAGTAAATGAAAATGTGTTATATAAAATCAGATTTCAGGTTTTTGTTTATTTTGTTAATTTGTAATTATTTCAAATAGTTGTACGTGTGTATGCTTTACCCGCAACTGGTAATAGGGAATAAATATCATTTCTTGAATTACTCCACAGTACTTTGAACACATTAAGTGTTCAGCAAATAAGAGCTGAATAAGAAACACCTGGGGAAACATCCTGACTTTTGTTTCCTCTTTATATTTTTCTTTACTAGCTATCTGACAATGAAACAAGAACCTGACTTTTTAAGTATACTTTGAGTGGTGAAAATCTGTGTAAGGAATTGATGGTCATTATCTGGCATATGTGATATGACAAAATAGTATTAAAAGATAAAATGCATCTTATTTTCATACTACTTTTAGTCTATAAATAATTTCCTTATAAATTATTTTACTTAGTCCTCAGAAAGCAATTCATTAAGCATATGTTTTGCTATCCCTATGCCGCAAGTGAGTTAATGGGGCTTAAATAACTGAAATAATTTATATGGGATGGCATAAAAACTAGCTAGTACACATGAATGTTTATAACAATATTATTCGTAATAGCTAAAATATGGAAGCAACCCAAATGTCCGTCAAGTGATGAATAGATGATGGAACTGGCTATATCCATACAGTGCCATATTATTGAGTAATAAAAAGGAACGAAGTAGTGATAGATGCTGTAGCATGGATAGCTCTTGAAAACATTATGCTAAGTGAAAGAAGACAGTTGCAAAATACCATATATTATATGCTTCCATTTATATGAATTGTCCTCAATAGGCAAATATGTAGAAACAAAAAGTAGATAAGCAGTTGCCTATGGCTGGGAAGTTGAAGGGTGAAATTTCCTCCCAAGGTAATTGCTAAAATACTTTTCTAGAAACAGCAAACCAGAAATGCCATGCTGTACTCTAGATGAATAAAGAAAACATAGCACCTAGTTTGTTATAGATAATCTAGTATTTTAACAAAGAAGAAATTAAACCTTCTTTCTAAATGTAAATAAGGAAACAAAATGAGTAATATAACTTGGATTTATTTCAATAGTGAGGTGGAAATCATGTCAATAAAGTAATTATTAGGGTTTTTTGTTGGTTGATTTGGTTTGGATTTGCAGAAAATGGGGAAAGTCATCAGTTATGACGAAGTAAGTATTTTGTTTGTTTTAAAACTGCAAAAGGATGTTCTTCAGTTATATACCCCTGGATTGCTTTTACAACTCTTTCTCATTCATTCACTAATTAATAGATATTTGTGAACACCTCCTATGTGCCATGAAAGTGCTGGGCAGTAGGTACTTAGTGGGGAAAATCAAGCACAATATTTATGTCCTCATGGAGCTTACAGGAAGACAGTAAATGAACATATGTGTATATAATGCTATCACAGATTATAATCACTTTGGTCCAAGAAACCATGATTCTGGGGAAATGACGTTCAAACCAAACCTGTAGGATGTGCAGATACCAACTGAGTGATAAGGTGGAGAAAGGACATTATGAGGAACGGAAATAAGCACAAATGTCCAATTGTGGAGAAGGGTTTGGCATGTTCAAGAGACAGAAAAAAAGGCCAGAAGGACTGGAACCCAATAAATCATGGAAAGATTAGGACGAGATGAGGGTAGATTACCTGAATGCCCCCATAGGCTCTTGTAAAAGTTTGGATTTTAAGGGTAGTTAAAATTTCCAAAATAATTTCAATTGAAGAAATTAAGTAATCTGATTTGTATTTTTTTTTTTTTAAAGCATACTCTAGTTGGTATGTGAGGAAAAAACGGAATATGGTTCTGAGGAGAAGCAGGGGGACAGGTGGAAATAATAATGCATTTCACGTTGGACTAGAGTTGTGATAGCTGAGATAAAAAAAAAAAGAAAAAAATCATGTGGCCCTCCAAGAAGTGACGATCTGTGGAGGTGGGGATACTTTTACCACGATCACAGGGAATAAGTGTTCCCTACTGCAGGGACAGTAGAAGAAAATTTTAGGGCAGCCAGTAAAACCGCTCTCCATGGCCCTAATTTCAAGTTCTGTGGTTAGTCCCTGCTGCTCCATGTTTAGATGCTGAGATTGGGAAGGGAAGGAAAGATTGACCTGAGCTAACTCTTCTAGCTCCAGGTCACATTTTTTTTTTTTTTTTAGCTGGCCGGTGTGGGGATCCAAACTCTTTGACCTAATTTACCTTTATAAATACTTAATTTTTAAAAATTTTTGTTTTTTATATATCTATGTAAAGAAATCTTTTATTCTAGTAGACCCATACTCTGTTGCTTTGCTTCTTAACTCCATAAACAATTAAGAAAAACTGTTTGCAAATGGCCTTTTTTTTAATCCTATTTTTTCTATCAATGCCATCCATGGCAAGAATAACAGGAATTTATTTAAGCCAGCGATGTGCTTGATATCAGGAGATACAAGAATATCTGCTTGACTTTGAGTATCTAGGAAACATATGCTTAATGTCATGTTGGAGCATAAAAAATAAAAACATTTTTCATTTTTGAAATGTAATTAACAGGATATTTTGAAGATAGGATTGCTGCATGAATATGGCTAATTAAAAAAAAATTGGAACAGAGAGAAAATTCAGCAAAAACCAAAAAAAGTAACTTTATATTGTAATAAATATTTCAGTAGTGTGGTAGTTCATACTTACACAAACTTGGTTAGAAAAATGTGATTAAAATGGAAAATGAATCAATTGTTCAAGAGGTGAATAATAAAGCAGCAGTTGTGAAAAAGACCCAGATTTCAGTTGGTTCATTAGAGTTTTATGACTTTTAAAATAAATTCTAAGGTGATCTTAGATAAAATTTCTGTATACACATCTATTTTGCTCCTGTCAGACTCCAGCTGGGGCTTTTTGTGAGAATGAATTCTGAGCAGCGGGACTTTTAGCGGAATGAGTAGCGTAAACACAGAGGCCTGAATAATTAAGTGATAGATTTGGGTTGGAGGAGAGTTATTCATGGTGATGGGGAATTGAGCTAAAAAGTTTATTGAATTCTGATTGCAAAGGTCCGTGTATATCAAGCTAAGGAACAACTCATATGTTGGCATTGTAAACTCAAGTTACTATACTCAGAATTCCTTGCATTTCTAACTGTCTTAAGGACCATTTCTTGTACATTAATTGTCATCTAATGTGAGTTCTCTCTTCTTTTTTGACATCTTTGCCCGTGTTCACCCTTTAAAGAAATGCTTACTCTATGTCATAGTGTATGTCATCGAATAAGTTTTGGAGTCTTCATTGATCACGTTGTCTCCTTGTCATTTGATTGACCGTGAGGAATAGGGAAAAGTCAGAGTCTGGTTGGCATGGAATAAAAGGCTCGAGTTGGGAATTTTTTCAAAATTATATATGTCAAAGAAGTAAAAAGTGTCATTAGTTCAGCTTCTATACGTAGATAAAACTCATTTTTGCATGAAAAGTGATGGGGAATTCAATTGGACTCAACTTCATATAAACAAATGAAGTTTTAATGTTTTTAATTGTTATCACTATCAAGAATACTAATATATGCTCGCTCTTGCTCTCCCCAAATGGATTGCTAGGGAGTTCTCCCCAGCTTCTATATAACACCATCCAATAGAAATATAGTGTTAGCCATATATGTAATTTAAAATTTTCTAGTGACCATATTAAAAGAGAAATAGGTGAAATTAATTTACTTGCATATTTTATTTAAACAAATACATCACAATATTGTTGCTTCAACAATAGAATCAAAATTTTTAAAACTTAGAGATAGTTTTACATTCTTTTTTGTGTGTTCACTGTCTTCAAAATATTGCACGTATTCAAACTTACAGAACATCTCAATTCAGACTACCCACACTTCAAGTACTCGATGGACACACACAGCTAGTGGCTCCCATATTGGATGGTACAGTTATATTTTCTTTCACTCTACTCCTTCTCTGATGCTCAAGTTCCTTTCTATTCTCTGAATAGTTTCGATTGAATTTTTGAGAGTAAATATAGTTGTATTTCTTTTACAATAAGGTGTCCAATATAACCTACTATTCTGAGATCTCAGCTTTATCATGATAGTTCTATCTTACAATAGGGAAAAATCTGAATTTTTTTAAAGTAGATTTCCGTTTATCTTGCTTTCCTGTTAAAGTGTTTTGCCCATGACATAGACTCACGTGTATCAGACTAATTCCATTCTTGGCTCCCTTTTTGTTCATAAAGAAATAACCTGGCCTTGCCTCTCCTGCTCTCTCCTTTGCTCTCCTCTCCTTTGTTCTCTCTGCTCTTCCTTACAGCCCCTTGCTCCTTTAAGGCAGTTTGATTAAAACCAGGAGTTTTTAAGCAAAAGATACAGAAAACATTTTTCACATTTCTCTACTACAATTTCAGATGTCAATGTGCCCATAATTTATCATTGCCATCCTTCACATGGCTGTACTAAATGATCAGAAATTAATGGACTATTTTATCTTTCAAGATACACAGAAGTGCAGCATGGTAGCCCTTAACATTTATTTTTCCAATAATTTACAACATGTACTTCCAAACCTATAATCACACATATTAATTTTCATTTCATTGGTTATAGTTCCCTAATCATAAAATATAAAAAGGCCTTTGTATTTTTAAAATGTTGTGTTAGCAGCAGAATAGTAGAAACTGCAATAAGAATACTACATTTTTAATTAGTCATATATTTATAAGCAATATATAGCTCAATGTTAAACCCCCAGGCCATATCTTTAATGGGTCTGGACTGCGTCAAATGGTGTCAATAGAACTATTGAGGTCTCTTAAGACTATAGGTTATTAAATTGGACATGATTACTGTATACATGTTTACCTGTTACTAATTTTGGGGAATTTGTTTCCTTAAACAAAGCTACAAAAGCATTCCCAATAGTTTAGCTTTTTCTGTATAATCAGTTTCAAGGAAATGAAATGCCATATTTAGATGAGGGTTAAAATGTAAGGAGGAATTGGAAAAATATATATTTTGAGCTTAGTTTTCCAATATGAAGTGATTCCTGTGAAAGTCAGTTGCCAGGGCATTTAGCATAGATATATGCAATGAAAATCACAGAGATACATTAAATGAGAGTCTTGTATGTTGCCCATCTTCAGCACTGATAATTAATTGGCAGATAATCACCCAGCCTCAGTTTTATTAGGTACAGGAAAATAGATTGAATGAAAGCTATGAGCTTTGAATCATGACTAATAAAATTATAACTTTATATTACAAACAATGCATATAATTCAGAGGAAAATATTGACTTCTCGGTAAGTTTAAATTTGATGTAAATTTGATGTTTTCTATTTAAACATAATATTTTTCTTGTTAAGAAAATCTTTAATGAATTAGTAATAAATTTTTGTGAATATGTAAATAATGACAACATGAAAAAACATATTGCAAAAGAAAAGTAATTGTAATCATATTTACGAAGAATGTAAACAATCTACTTTTTTATTACCTCACTGTATAACCTTTAAAACGTAGATGACGTTCTGTTGGTCAATAAACTAATGTTTAGGAATATTGTAGCTCAGTTAGTGGCTCATTTCTTCGTTATGTTCTGATGGCATGTACCATCTTTATAGATTTTGGAGGTAATTTTTTCAGCACTCTCCCCTTTCCCAGATAGTTCTGTCTTCTCAGAACAGAGTCGAAGTTTGGTTTAGCTGTCAGTGGGGGAACTTCACGTCTTGCACCTGAATACATATCAGAAGTAGTTATGTAAAATAAAATCAGTAATTCAGAGACTGAAATGTTTCAATTCTCATTAAACAAAGACCGGAAGGCAACTAAATAGAGGAACATTTAACAGTGCCTTTCTTAGATATTAGGTGGACTTGAGGGTGTGATTAGAGCCCATTAGAGCCCACAGCTCTTCAGAGACAAGTACCCCTACACATGGGCAGTGAGGTAGCCAGTTTAGAAACTAAGCAGTCGGTAGGTTCTGATTTAATTCTAGCTCCTCCGCAGTGCAATACACCTGTGAAACACCCAGAGGGTTTACTCAGGATTCACGTAGCAAGGAGAAAATGTGCCCAAACATCCCGAATAACCATTTTGAATATGATGTTCCATTAACGCAATATCATAAACTGTACTCACGTGTAATGGTGATCTGGATGCTTGATCAGGGTTTTAAAGGGAACCTGAAACATTGGATAATGCAAATTGTTCAGTGAATAATGTAAATTAATACATACTTTGACATTTTTTTAAAACTAGTAGAAAGAAAACTAATTTATCAAGTCATTTAAAAAAATTTAATATCCGGGTAGAATTACATTAACAGAGGAAATGTGTCCAATTTATTATTTTATAATTTAGATGTGTTAATGTTCATCTTCTTCTGGGTTTCAGAATTTTTATTTAATGTTGGCTTGTTGAAAAGCAACAAATTCTTCACATTTACTGCATTTTATTCTTTTCTATCTATCTTCTATCTATCTATCTATCATCTGCCTACCTACCTTGTTCTATATATAGATGGATGCTGACTGTTGGGCAATCTATGATATTTTAACATGTACAAATGTACTTCAAAACGTTTATGGAAAAATGGAATTAAAAGATAATGTGAATTTTTTCACGAATTTTTTGAAGTGCTCTTGTACTTTTAAGTAGCTGTTATACCCTTCTACCATGCTCTTGCTACCTTATGCTGGTATGGTAACCTGGCAAATCTGAAAATCTGTATTTTCTCACATTTAATGTATGTACAATTTAATCTTTTCGCAGGATGCTACTAATGATAACATTATCCTCAACATAATCTGAACACTTTTTCAAATGCTTTGTTAAATATTCCGTGGCCTATAATGAATTATGCCGTGACAATAAAACAAGAAGTTTATATATTTTTAAATGACAATAAAGTACTATCCAGTTTTCAAACAATGCTGTTTAAATAAACGTAAAGTTAAAGAAATAGAAAACTTTCATCTAATTTGGTACCATTTCCCTTGGTCTTTACCTATTGTTACTATCTATTTTTTAGTCTGATCACAATTCTCTTTCCTGGATGAAATAGAAACTAACCTTTAAATCCATTCTCCGCATGCATCAGGATAGGCATTGTGTGTGTTCATGTGTGAATGTGTGTGTACATGTGCATTTGTGTGTGTGTGTGTAAATCATTTCAGAGCCATATCTTGGTTTTGACTCTAGATCTCATGCTCTAGAAATAAATTAGCTCATAGGAATCCACTTCTCCCCTCAAACAAAAGAACTTGAGTGTCTCTAGAATTGCTCTCTACCTTGAAAGGAAGATTTCTCTCTTTATTGGCAGAGTTAAAACTTTGTATTAAACTCTTACTGCTTCTACTTAGCCTTCAGTGTATCTTCTGTAATTTCCTATCTTATAGTGTTTCTCTTCATAGCTAATATTAATAATAGCAAATGTATTATTTGCCTAGCAGTCAACTAAGTAATTTGCAAATACAGAATAATTTAGGATAACATACAGCATCTTATTATTGTCTACAAGAGCCCTCATGGCCATAGCTCCCAATGACTTTCCTGCCCTTGGGTTCGACCACACTCCACCTTGCTCACTTTTTTCTTGCTGTACTTGCCTCCTTGTCATGCACCCACACTGCCAGGGACACTCATACCTTAGGACAATGATACTCATTACTCTCTACCTGGAAAACCTGTCCTCTCCATATTCCCATGGCTGCCTCCTTCACTTCTTTTAAGTCTCTGTTCAAGTGGTACTTCCACAGAGAGACCTTTTGGTCCCTATATGGTCACTTACTGTCCTTTTTAAAAATTGTATTTACTTATTTATTATATAATTTTATTGTATTTGAGAAGGTTCTAAAACACATGAAAATTTTTTAAATAATGAAAAATAAATAAATCTACGTACTGAGCCACTAAACTTAGGAAACAGAATATTGCAAATAACCATTGATATCTCCTGTTGCCTCTCAAATTTCTTTCCCTCTCCCCGAACTTCCATCATTATTTCCATGCAGATCATTTGTCAGTTTTCAATGCTATTTCCTGCTCTTCTCATTAAAAATACATTACCCATGATCCTTTTTAAATTGGCTACTGGTTTGGCTTAGCCAGTGGAAAGCACTTGGAGGATATTGAGGGTAGGAAGAGGAGAGAGCCTAGAATATTTCTTGTCTTCTCTCATTGTTTCAGGGTACATTTCCATCAGTGGCTGAGAATGACTCCTCCAAGGTTCTAGCTTCCTCTGGAAATGGCATTCCTCAGGGCCCTGCTTCCCAACAGGGAAGTTTCTTGTAAATATAGTTCCTTAGGGGTGGCCCCAGTTATTGGATTATTATAACACTCTCTCCCAGCTCTTACCTTTGTCTTCCTAACACACAGGATAGTGTTGGCTTCCTGCTGTTGGGAACCTATGGGTTACCCACTATGCCTTGTGTAGATCCTTATTTATTCTAACATTTTTGTATTTAATTCTCTATCTTAAATTCCTTTTATTGCATTATCTGGAAGGATCTATTTCTCTTTCTCCCTCCTCTCTGATACAATCCCCTTAATTTTTTTCCAAAGTAAATTATTTTTATTAGCTATTATGATCTATTTACTTGTTTATTTGTTCATTTCCTGACTCACCAACTAAAGTTTAAGCATCAAGAGAACCGAGGCTTTAGTTTTTATTGTTTTACTTTTTGCATTCCTGGTGCTCAGAGCCCTGAATAAATATTTGCTGAATGAAGGAATAATAAATGAATGGCTTCATTTAATTCTCCCAAAAGTATTGTCATCCACATTTCTACAAATGAGATCTAAGATACTAAAAGGTTAAGCAATTTGCCAAAACCAGTAAGTGGATAGACAATTCCAAAGCCATGTTTTCTGAACTGCACTATCATACTTACTAATTATCATGCTGTACAGCCTCTTTCTGTTAAAAACAGAAAGTAAGATCAATCCTGTTAGATGTTCATAAAAACCTCTTGATCTCTTTCTAATAAAATGTAATTCCAGAATCTTCACAAACTCTTTCTATACTTATCTCTCCCTCCTGACATATTTTCATCATCTGGATAAAATTGGACCGATTGATATCACCTCTGTCAAACTTCTAATACAAATGTTTGCCCCAGCCACTGCCACAAGGTAAACAAGCACTGTTTTCCAGAATGTACATGTTCAAGTTCAATTAACCCAATCCTTATGCAGCTTATATTCCATCCAACATTCCCCTTTATCTCTGCCCATAGACCCCTCTCATCCCAGATCACTCGCTGAAATGCCTTCTCAAACACAACCCTTTGCTTCGTCAAAACTAAATTCTCCTTTACTTCACTGCTATCATGAGGTCCCTCTTTGCCTTTGTTTATTCATAAGTTATCTAGCATTCAGAGTATTGCATCTGGTCAGTAGGCAGAGAAACACAGTATTTACGTGAAATAAAATACTAAGGTTTAAACTACCACAGAGATCTTCCAATAAGAAATTGGAAGTGCTCACATTAAACAAAGTCTCCTTAAATTTGGGCATGAACTCCTAAATAAATATAAGCATGTTGAATACAATTTTTCATTTCTAACCTTTTGGTGTCTATACAGTCTCTAAAATTAACTAGCTGAATACTCAAATAACATGCAAAATACTATTCTATGTTCTCATTTAGGAGAAGGAATGGTATATAGAAGTGATACCCATATACTTTCTATTAAAATAATTAAATTTGAATAATGCAATTTGATATAGTGTTTTAAACTAGGACTTTGCATTGTGATTTGATCTATTTAAGAAAATTATCAGCCATTATCTTTTCAAATATGGCTTCTGCCACATTCCTTCTGGGATATAATTATGCTAGATCATTTTATTGTATTTTCTATTCTTTTGACTCTCCATGTTCAATTTCTAATATTTACTTCTGAACTATCTTCAGGTTTAATAGTTCTCTATTCAGTCTTGTCTGATTTGCTGTTAAACACATCCATTTAGTTCTTATTGTCACATTTCATTTCTCAGTTCTTTGATTTCTTTTTGATTATCCTTAAAATCTATGTCGTTTTTATAGTTTCCAATTCACTACAAAATTTTCAATCTTGTTTTTAATCCACTTGAATGTGGTCAGTGTAGCTACTTAATTCACATTACACATAAAAGCATATAATTAAGCATATATCCACATATGAGTATACCTGAAAGAGTTTATGGATTCGTATTATCTTGTAATTCTACTTTTCCATGAACTCCTCGAAGTACCCTTGTATGTATATAAGCATTCTGTGTAGATGTATATATACTATGTTCCCTATATCAAACCAATACCAAAAGTGTACTTTTCTTAATATTCCATGGTATACCAGATATGTAGCAGGAATTTATCTTTATTGCCATAATCATATTCTAATCTATATTTCAGGTTCACATTTTGTTAATCTTTGAAATTAGATGTATGATTGAATTTGTTGACAATTTAGGAAAACATATTAACAAAGTTAAAAAATGGTTAAGTGATTCTCTTTCTCTTTTTCTCTTTGGATAAAGTTTTTGACACTTTGCCACCCATGCGCTATCAAGAGACAATGAGTGCCATCCGGACGTGGATCAAGCAGTCAGAATCCAAACTCTCTATACCTCAACTTAGTGTCACCGAATACGAAATCATGGAGCAAAGACTTGCAGAGTTGCAGGTCTGTGAATATTTGAGTGTTGTAAATAATATAGAATGGATCTCATTTATCAAGCAATCATATTAATGTAACCTTAAAATAGTATTAGACTATATTATATACCCAATCACATTTTTAAGGCATGAAAACATATTCATTAATTATACTTAGGAGCTGAGTGTATGTATACATTTTGAGAATTAAATGAAAAAGTATTAAGAAGTTAAATTCTAAGAGTCTTTTTTTGAGAGCTAAATATAATTTCTTTTAAAAAGTAATTTCTTCAAAGAAATCTATATTTAAATATTTCCAGTATATATTGTTCTATTTAGACTATTTTCTCTATTATAATACCAAACAAACTATAGCTGTTTAATTTTTTTGTTTGTTTCCTTTTTATTCTTGTTTTTAATACTTGGCATAATGATTCTGAAGTTTACTTGGAAAAAATGTGTAGCCTAATTTAAAAAAAATAAGAGTACAATGGTACAGCAATAAAGGGAGAGAAGAAAGTACACAAGAAATAGTGAGCAGATGAGTAGAAGAGAATATGTCCACTGAAAAAAAAGTGAGGAAGGAAAAATTATTCATAAATACCATTGAGAAAATGTATTAACTAACTGTAATAAAAATTAAGTTAGAACCCTGCCTTAAAAGTTACACCAAAGTAAAATAATAAAAAGTTCTTACAATAAAAAGTTCAAAAAAATCTTAATAAGAATGTATTTTGGAATTTTTTTTTTAGTAAAAATCTCTTAAAACTTATCGCTAAGAGCATAAAAATCAATGGATGTAATCACAAACATTGCAAAAACATCAAAGACAATTTTAAAGAAAAATGAGCCCCAAGGGAAAATTTTTTTCTATGACTAAGGGATAAGGGAGAAAGTCTTTAGTAAAGAAGTCATTTACAGGAAACATAAATGGCCAATAAACTTATGAAAAATTGTAATTCAAATTGTAAAGGATAATGTAGAAATTTACAAAATGAGTTACCATTTTTCACATACTAAATTGCATAGACACACACAAAAGATATAAGTTGAGTTCCGGAACTGATTAACAATATTTTCACTTATTGGTGCGAATGTAAATTGAATGTAAATTTCAATACTTTCTAATAATACATAAAAACTAATTAATTTGTACACATGAATATAATTTTCATGAAGTTTATTATTTATGAACATAATGAGAGTATATTCAAAGATATAGATAGATGATGATAGATAGATAGATAGATAGATAGATAGAGATAAAAATAATTTACAGAAATGGAAAAGTAGACATTAATTTGTAGACCTAAAAATGGGTAAGGGTTAAATGAAGTAGATAAGTCATTAAAATTTATTTGTATGAAAAATACGTAATATTTTTATATTAGGCATAAGAAAATGCTGACAATAAAATACCTTGCTCAAAATGTAGTTATTTGCTAGATGTTGTTAAATAATTTGTCAGAAGGAAACAATTTAATAATGTAAAATAAAATAAAATTTTAAGAAATAAAGTAAGAAAAATTAAATATGACAGAATAGGTATAAGATACTGTGCAAATATAAAAGTTATGTGTTTGACAAATTTGTTGGATGATTTTAAAAAGAAAAGAATAATTAATTGTACATGTGTCTATACAATATAATCATGTATTCAATATTTAGTTATATAGAGAAAAAACTGAATGTTTATATAAAAAATTAATAGTTACAAGTGGATGTTTTTCTAAAATTTTTTTATCATGAGCTTTTATTACTTAATAACCAGAAATAAATATTGAGTAGGAGAAACTTAAGGATAAACATGCTATTATAGGATTGCATATGTTACGCAGGGTAAATGTAAAATAAACTTTATAAATTCTCCCCCAAATTATTCTAGAACTTCACCTAGAACTTTCCTAGAATACTACAAAACAGAATAATGTCTTTAGAAAAATATCAAACTTTGGTTAATTGGCACTAGTAGACCATCAGCCTGGTAATTTATTCAATAAATATTGTTATCCTATATGTCAATATGATTTAGTTATAGTTTTACCTAGGAATGTTAGAAGTTGTTTTACTAAAGCCTCAGTGTAATTAGATTAAACTTCATGAACTGTATAATAATAAATGCAATTATATATTATATATATGTATATACATATATACACACATAATTCAATAAAATTAGATATGCTAAAACTCTTTGGTTCAGTGAAATATAGTTTTGGATATATTTGACATTGTTTATAAAAGTAGGCACAAATTATTAAATAAAATACTATTAAATAGTGTACAAGTAAATTTTATGATAAAATGTAGGATTTAAATGACCACTAGATATTTTATTACTGCTATTAGATTATCTACTTTGTTCAGATGTTTGAATCACATAGTTCCATTTTAAGTACGCTTAGTTCGACTGAAACTCGCTAATTATTATCCATCAATTAATATAAATGTACTTTTTTTTTAATTTTGAGGCTTTACAAAGTTCTTTGCAAGAGCAACAAAGTGGCCTAAACTATCTCAGTACCACTGTGAAAGAGATGTCAAAGAAAGCGCCCTCTGAAATTAGCCAGAAATATCAATCAGAATTTGAAGATATTGAGGGACGCTGGAAGAAGCTCTCCTCCCAGCTGGTGGAACATTGTCAGAAGCTAGAGGAGCAAATGAATAAACTCCGAAAAATTCAGGTAATTTAAAATTTTGCTTTTTATATTTTTAATTTACTGCTTTTTCCACTAAAAATGCATTGTAAAGCTTAAAGGTAAATAGACTCCGTCAGTCAGTGATAAGATCAAAAGACAAAGATCTTTCTCATAGAAATATAGTTTGACTATTTCTTCCAAGAAAAGAGTAATAAAGAGTTCTGCTTCTTAGATTTTCTTTAGAACACCTTTGTTTTTTTCACCATTACCCATAGGACTTAAACATGTTTTTAGCTAAATAATTTTCAAAACTAATAATTTTTTAGACTGATGGTTTTTTAAGATATAGGTATCATTTAGTTTATGACTAGATTAAAAAGATATATATATATGTGTATATATATGTATATATCATATGATTTCATCACCATATTTTAATTATAATTACATGCTTAATTTTACCCCATTACCTCTTCCTCAAACCAACTTCTACTGGCTTAATTTGTTTAATAGTGCCACCATACTAATAATCACCCAAGCTAAAAAAAAGCAACAATTAAAACAACAATTACGCTCTAGTCAAAAAGTCTAAAATATTTAGTAATTTACATAATATCTCTCTGGAGTGATCAATTATTGTGAGCACCGTTAATGCTGGGGAAAAAAACTTCAAAAATATCATGTCATGATGGAAAAGCACTGAACAGGATGCTTCTGGATTTAAATCTCAGTCCAGCTATTTAGATACACTACAAACCAGAACACTAAGCAGTCCTGCAACATTTGACAAAGCACAGCATACATATATACATGTCTCTACTTATAAACATATGTGTACATGCATACATGCTTACGTACATACATGAAAACACATATTATTTGTCGGGACCAGTGGTCAGAGATGGAATATAATTTTCATCATCAATGAAATTCTTCTAGTGAAGGAGAAATGTAGGTGTATTATTTTCCTGTTGCTGCTACTACAAATCACAACAAATTTAATGGCCCTAAACAAAACAAAGTTCTTATCTTACAGTTCTGGAGATCAGAAATCTAAAATCAGCTTCATTGGGGTAAAGTCCAGGTGTCAGCATGGCTGTGTCCCTTCCCGAGGCATTAAGAATGTTTGTTACCTTGCCTTTTTTAGCTTCTGGAAGCTGCATGCATTCCTTACCTCATGTCTCCATTCTTCATCTTTAAAGCCAGCAGTGTAGCACCTTCCAGTGTCAATGTCTGCTTGTCTGACTCTCTCCTTCCCTGTCTTGCCTTCCTCTTAATAAGGACTCTTGTGAGTGCATTGTACCCAGTCAGACGATCTAGAATAATCTCCCCATCTCAAAATGCTTAATTTAATCATATCTGCAAAGTCTTTATTTTCATGTTAGGTAACATATGCACAGGTTCCAGGGATGGGCATAGATATTGGTGAGGGAAAGGAGAAAGGGGTCATTATTCAGCCTAGCACAGTAAGTAAATTAAATAGTATGGGTCTGGCTGGTTAGCTCAGTTGGCTAGAGTGTACTGTTATAACACCAAGGTCAAGGGTTTGGCTCCCATGACTGGCCAGCTGCCAAAACAAAACAAAACAAAATAACGACAACAACAAAATAACAAACAAACAGCATCATAAACATGATGACAGTAGGCAGGAAGAAAAATCAACATAAACTGGGAAAAAGGGTTATGGAATGTTCTTGGAATACAGGTTGTTTCAGCCATACCTTGAACACAGAATTTAGCCAGCTAAAGAGAAAGAAAGAGTTTCTGACAAAATGGAGCAATAAGAAGTTCAATATTGAGGAGACAATATATATGTTTGGTTATCAATAAAATATACAGTTGAAAAAATGTTTAGAGAGTAGATCATGAACGGTCTTCAGTGCCATGCTTCAGAATATGAATTTTAACCTAACGGTGATGGGATTATCAACATCAACAACAATAATAATAATAATGATGATGATGGACTATTACTGGTATTTTAAAGAGGGAAAGATTTGATAACATCTGGGTTTTCAAAACATTACCATAAAATGATTATGGTACGATGAGACTGATGCAGATACCAAAAAGAGCTAATGCAGTAATGAAGGAATCAGTACTAAGAACTGAATGAGAACAAGGGAGATGTGAAAAAAGAGCAAAACTGAACTTGACAGATATCAGCAAAGTGCTAATGTTGAAGCTCTTAGATTTAGTCAAATACATTAAAAATTATTATTATTAACCATATTGAAAAGGAGACTTTCTGTGAAGCACATATTTTCAATATAAATTTAATTTTAAAAAGAGGAATGAGCAAATCTAGACAACATAGTAGAATTGTATAGAAATGTAGAAGTAACAATCATACATTTAAAAAGCAGCAAAAGGGCCAACCCCGTGGCGCACTCGGGAGGGTGCGGCACTGGGAGCACAGCATCCTATATAGGGATGGCTGGTGCTTTCACTGGCTGAGCGTGGTGCGGCCGGTCACAAAAAAGACAAACAAAAAGGAAAAAAAAGCAGCAAAAAAAAAAAAAGCAGAAAAAAATCATAATATGGTAAAGAATAATAGAAAATAATTGGCTATTAATAAGTGATAAGAAATGATATTTTTCACCTGATTTGTTACTTCAAACTGGCCAGGCAAATAAGAAATTAAAAGCAAAAGCTTTCTCTTTAAAGATGACAAAATCTTGATCTGCAAGTTCCCAACTGGAGGGACTATTTAAACTGTCAACTCTAGAAAACAATTTGTGGAAGTTCGGGTTTAGGGAGGCTATAAAGACATCATTACATTCAGTTTATTGTTCATAGTTTGTTTTATGTAGTGTAAGGGCACATTGTTAGTATTATCATGAGTTGTCTTATAACTTAAAATTTCTCTGGAGGGGGATATGATTTAATGTTCTCAAGAGTAACATCATAAAACCACATTTGATAGTAATTTTTTATTTTTAACCGTAGCAGACTTCATACACCAGTGCTCATACAGTAGACCATAAAAATGCAGTCTTCATAAAAATATGCTTTTCCTGAAGAACTACTTAGAGAAATCTTTCAAATGTGGGAATTGTTTGTGGGCTTGTTTAGACATGTCACTGTGATGAATTGTCTTAGGAGCAATCAGCACCCCAATAATGACTTAAATGGGTCTCTTATTCCAGAATCACATAAAAACCCTGAAGAAATGGATGGCTGAAGTTGATGTTTTCCTGAAGGAGGAATGGCCTGCCCTTGGGGATTCAGAAATACTAAAAAAACAGCTGAAACAGTGCAGAGTAAGATTTTTATATGATGCCTTTCTTATGGATAGTGTTATTTAGTTAGATCAATGATTTAGAACCAGGGGCTACTTTGCAGTGTGTGGAAACATTTTTGATTGTCACAGCTTGGGGATGGGGGCAGATGCTACCGACATCTACTGTGTAGAGGCCAGAGATGCTGCTAAACATCTTACACTAACCAGAATATCTCAATCACTGCAATGAATTACATAGTCCAAAATGTCATTAGTGCCAATGTTGAGAAATCCTGGGTTAAATTAATGAGAAATAGACAAAGCATTGCTGTTTACTGAAACCTCACTTTATAAGATTGTTTTAATATAAAATGCAATATAATTTAAAGGTAAAGAATCTTTTGAGCTACTTGTATCTTATTACAAATTATTATTCATACCGTGTTGCTCCCTCTGTGTATAACACATTGTACTATAATATAACACAATACGAATTTTTGAAATGATATTCATTATACCATTGTCATGAAGCAGGAAGAAAATAATCTAGCTCTTTAAAAAACTTGCTTTGCAAGTACAAGCTAAAAAAGCAAATCCTCCTTACAAATAACTTTCACACCCATCATGATATAAACAACTGCTGAAATATCCTGCGTTTGAAAACCAAAATCCTTTCAAAAACAGTAATATATAAAGCCCATCATTTTCACACATTTTCTAACAAGAAATATTAAATTTATTTCCTTTAGTTCCTGATGTAAGTAGAATACAGATAATCCCCTACTTCATTCATGCCATAATACCCACTGAACATTTTTTGCAAGACTGTTATGCATATGTCTATATCTGGAGTTATATCTATATATCTATATCTATTTTGGATTATAAAGGAAAAAATTCATATGCAATGTCATGATTTCTAAGTATGCGTTTCCTGGCTATGTTGCATTTCTAATAACTGGTGGTAATTTTCTTCAGCCAGCTTAAACTGAATTATTTCCTTAGCTTTTAGTCAATGATATTCAGACCATTCAGCCCAGTCTAAACAGTGTCAATGAAGGTGGACAGAAGATAAAGAATGAAGCGGAGCCAGGGTTTGCGTCCAGACTCGAGACAGAACTCAGAGAACTTAATACTCAGTGGGATCACATGTGCCGACAGGTATGGACAGTCTCTCTCACTGTGGCTTACCTTGAATTACTTAACTAAGATTTCTTAATGTCTCCCTTCACCATTACTTTTATTTAAAGCTTTGTTTGTGACTGTATTTATGCTTTAAAGCATAATTAATTCAGACAAATTAGTCTTTTTCTAGCATATAGAAATATTTTAATAATTAATAATTTAAATAGTACATATTCATCTTATTGACATGGTAAAATGGACTTATTGAGCACAGCTGTTACACTGAAAACGAAAATCCTATCCTTAGGCATTATTTTAGTTGAATGTTTTCTCTAGTGCATACATTTATAATAATAATTGGATTAACAAAAGGTACGTTACAAGTGTATACATGGTACCGAAATGAAATGAATGAGTGATACAGTGTATGCGTAAATCTGGGAAATGATTCTTACTTCTGATTGTTAATATTGCCAAGTTTGGCTTCTTCGACACATTTGTTTTAATAAATAAATTAAGATTTAGAAACAGTTAAGAAGAGCCAAAAGAAAATAAAACAAAAGTAACTAGCCACCCACATTTGAATTCTTCATTTTTATACAGCAGAATATTCTATAGATATTTATTTTAAATTTAAAGATTAAATCATGGAAAAATATTATAATCATAAGCAGAGTACATCAAATACTTCTTGTTCAAAAGATAAAATATTCACCTAAAGCAGTGATTACTTTTAAATTTACCAATGTCTTTTTTTATGTTAATGAGTGGTTTCAATTTATGTGTGTTAGAGGCAGTCAGTCTTTGGTTATTTCTAAGTAACCTTTCAAAGTTGAAAAGCAATAATGCCAAGAGGCAAAAGCTGAATTTGAAAAAGAAAAGAATTTAGAGAAGTATAAGTCAAGGCAAGTCACCCAGCTAATACTATCACTGACAAATGCTCAACTGTTCTATTAACTCACAGATGAGATAGCCCTGGGTCAGCTAGCTTTCATTCTTCTGCTGTAAGACACTGCTAGAAGAGCTGTTCAGGAAAAAAATATTACTTAAATAGTAGATTATACCATTGAAGTTTTCCTGGAAGGCTAATATAAAAGGTATTTGTTTGTTGAATGTTCTTAATAGATGAATAGAAAGAACCCCGCTAATTTATTTAGAGCAAGAAGAAAAGCAACAGCAATATGTATTCAACAATATTTACCAAAACCTCAAGGATTTTACATTTTATAGAAGTGTGATTTTTAAAGGATCTCTATTCTTAAAATGTCCTTGCTAAAGACCATGCATCTGCTATAATACGTACTAAGAATTACTTGTTTAAAAGAAGTATTTCAAACACACTGGCCTGCTGCATAACAAAAAAATCTATAAATCCCAGCCATGTTCTGATCCCATTTTCTAAACGAATATTTTATGTCTCTTTTTCTCCTTGGAATATCATTTTGCCCATTCTCTGACTTTGTCGCTAAGTGACCTAGGTTTGAAATGAAGGAATTATGCACTCAAGGAGAAGAGGAAGACAATGCAGTAAAAGCAGGGAAGCCAGGCTTGAGGGTTAGTATCAATTCAGTGTTCCAGAGAGAAGAATGGAAAAGAAGTGTACAGATATGCCTTACAGAAGGGTCTAAACACAAAATGAGGGTGTGATATTCTGTCTTGGGTTAAAGATAACTCCCTATTTGTTATTAGATGCCAAAGTCTGGAAAACCATAAATAAATAATCAGGAACAAAATTCTCCAAATGTCTGCTATACCTGAAGACACTTTGAGATCCCACGATCTGATTTTAGAGGTATACAATGGTTAAGATTATTTTAAATTCTAAAGGCTATATATCCATATGAAAAATATCAAGATTCTGGCTATTTCTAAAATAAAAGGATAATCATTATTAAAATAGCCCACAAAGTAATCAATCATACTCAAAGAAAGGAAAGAAGGAAGTGAAAGAGAGAGAGAGGTAGGGAAAAAAAGGAAATTTATAATTATACCATACCTTTACATTATTACATTATATACATATCTGTTTTAAAAATAATCAGAACCCATAAATACATAATTTATTTAAAGAAGCATTTTATTATTTTTCTTCATTACTTGTTATAGTGTTTATTTAAATATATAGTTATTAAACATTTAGTATCAGATATAATTGGGGAGTAAAATAGACATAGTACTTATCCTCATGGAGATTACAGTTTAGTGGAGAAGATGCAAAGTAAATGAATTAACACATGCTGACACCAATGCCTAATTTTATTTGTTGCCAAATGTCCTGAACTTAGCAATCAGAACTGTCTGAATGAGAAAAACAAGAGCAAAGAAAATACTTTATAACTGGTAGTCCGTAAAGCCTTTCTGGAAGACGTGAAGTTAAAGTTGATGCCGATTAGTGACAAGTCCCTGACAATTTGAGGTGTGGACCAGGTGAATTTTGTGTAGAGAATGAAGTGGAAGAAACTTCTGAGGTAAGAGAAGGCTAAGCATGTTTGAGGAACTCAAAGGAAGCCACTGGGTGTGGAGCAGCATACGCCAGGAGAAAATGGATGGGAAGTAAAAGTCATGAACAGATTTAGAAGCCACAGTGAGGATTTAGTCTGTATTGTGAGTGCAGTGGAAAGCTCACAAAGACTTTTAGGCATAGGGGTGGCATCATTTAAAGTGATTGTTTAACAGTTTGCTATATATTCTCGTTATACAAAGACTAAATCAAAGGGGCTCAAGTGGGAGCAAGTAGAAATTGCAATTGTCCAGTAGAAAATAATACTGGCAAAGAAAGGGGATATTGGTGGATATTAAGAGCCATGAAGAAATTCGAAATATATAATCCTTTTGTGACGTCATGTTTGGTTTACTATCCAAACCTCTCCCAACATTTTTTCAAGTTCTTCCATAGAAATGGAGCTGATTTAAATACTTATTGTTCTGTCTCATTACTGTTTACTCTATTTTCTCATTCTACAGTAATTAACATGGGGAGGAGATAGTTGTTCTGGGCAAACTGGACCAAAGTTCTTGTGCGGCTCAAACTTTGTTGAAACTTTTGTCCTCCGTAGCAAATCTCCAGCAAGTTTATCTCACTCATGTAGTTAAAATTATGTTTATATAACATGTTCTTATTTTTCCTGTTTCTGCCAACATTCTTCCTTGCTATGTTTTTGATAACGACCTCCACACTCACATCTACCCAGAACTATAATTCTTTTTCTAAGATGATACATTCCTTTCTTGATTTTTATCAGATCCTGTAAACAATGGCAGTACTTGCTGAAGGAACATGCTTGCTGAAACTGAAGAGGAAAGATAATAAGGGAGGAATCAAAGTGTATCTTTGTTTAGTTTTTTGTTGTGAGCATCAGTGTAGGCGATGGTGACTTTAATTAAACAAAGAAAGACTTGGGGCAAAGAGAGGAATAAAATTGAATAGCTTAGTAGAGTAATCAATAGTTCCATCTTGGTCGTGTTCATTGTGGAGAAGAAGGCAACCAGACATGCATCTGGAATTCAAGAGGAATATTTGACCTGGGCATATAAATGATGTGCACAAAAATGAAGATAACATGTATATAAGATAACTCTTATTTCCCAATGAGAAGATTTTCCCATACCCCCTTACCTAAAATACTTGGCCAAATTAGATGATACGTAAACTCTTCGGGAATTCGGAAAAACATTCTTTTTGTTGTTGAAACCAGTTTTTTGAGTTATGATTGACATACAAAAAGCTGTATATATTTAATGCATACAAGTTGATGAGTTTGGGGATTAGTGTACACTCGTAAGACCAGTATTGCCACATTCAAGGCCATAAACTTACCCATCACCTCCAATAGTTTCCTTCTGTCCCCTTTATTTTAATTTAATATTTTTTGTAGTAAGAATACTTAACATAAGATCTACTCTTAGCAAATTTTTAAGTATACACTACAGTATGGTTAACTATAGGCCTCATATTGTACAGTAGATATACAGAACTTAATCATCCTGCAAAACTAAACCTTTTTGCTCTTTGAGCATCACCTCCCCATATCTCCCCTCCCCCCAGCTCCTGGAAATAACTATTCTACTCTCTGGTTCTATAGGTTTACTATTTTAGATTCTAGGAAATAGGGAAAAAAATTGCAAATCATATATCTGGTAAAGGGTTAATATCCAAAATATGTAAGGAATCCCCGCAACTGAATAGCAAAAAAGTAAAAATAAAAGTACCCCCCCCCAAAAAAAAAAGAAATTGAGCAAAGGACTTGAATAAACATTTCTCCCAGAATGACATACAAATAGTCAATGGGTGTTTGAAAAGGTCCTCAGCATCACTAATCATCAGGGAAATTCAAATCAGAAGCAAAATGAGGTATCACCTCGCACCTGTTAGAAAAAGTCTGTTATTAAAAAAAAGAGACAGAAGGATAAATAACTATTGGTGAGGATATAGAAAAAGGGTAACCCTTGTACACTATTGACAGAATTGTAAACTGGTGTAGCCACTGTGGAAAATAGTAAGGAGGTTCCTAAAAAAAAAAAAAATAAATCCCCCTTTTTATCCAGCATTCCCACTTCTGGTTATATATCCAAAGGAAATGAAATTAGGATCTCAAAGAGATATCTGCACTGTAATGTTCACTTCAGCATTATTCACAATAGTCATGATATGGAGACAACCTAAATGTCCACTGATGGATGAATGGAGAAAGAAAATGTGGTATCTACTCATATGTATATAATGGAATATTATTTAGTCTTAAAAAGGAAATTTACAGCAACATGGATGAAACTAGAGGACATTATGCTAAGTGAAGTAAGCCAGACACAGAAGTACAAATACTGGAGAAGAATTTCTTGTGGATGGAAAAGCATTATATGTAAGGCCAGGAGTTATGGAACCAGATTGCCTGGGTTTAAATCTTTCCCTCACCATAATCTACCTGTGTGATTCTCAAAAAGTTGTTTTACCTCTCTGTATCCCAGTCTTTAAAATGTACTGATATAAATGCCTGACTCATAGGAATTTTATAAAAATTAAATAAATTAATCTTCGTGATGTGTATAGGCCAGTACGTTGTACAGAGTAATACATGTTTTTTAACTAAAATAAATGGAGAAAATATAGACAGAAACTTACATATATAAAATTATAAAATATATATAATTTATAAATAAATAATGTATGCTTGTATATCTTAATTATTAGTGGCTATAAATTTATAATAAATAGTTTATCAACAAACACTTGGTTTAGAGTTCATGTGGATGTCATTGTGGCAACTTATAGGTCATTGTCATTCTCTCTGTCAATATACCTTTTGGGTGCAATCATCCACAGATCTCTTTCCTCAGACCTCTAACAGTTTTTCTTCCCTTCTTATTCGTTGCCAATTTATTAGCTTCCTGTTTCACTAAGAAAATAGAACTAATCAGAAGGGAAGTGGCCTATATTCCCACTGACCTGCATATGAGCTCATAGACTTTGATTTCCTTCAGTTAATATAGATGACCTTTCTGTCCTATCTAAGTCCAGCTTTTCCACTTATGTACTGGATCCCTTCCCCTCTTTTCTGCACGAAGACATCACCAGCTATTGAACAGCCCCCTACCTTCTACATCTTCCCTCTACTGGCTCATTCCTATCAGCAGACAATTATGTAGTTCGTATCTTCTATCATTAAAAAAAAATCCCCTCAAGCCCTTTCTCCATTTTTGTTCTCCTTTACAGAACTTCTTTTCTCTTCATTTTACTCTTTTCATTCTCTCTTGAATCCTACCTAATCAAACTGTCATCCTCACTTCTCCATTGAAGCAAATTTTGTCAGGGTTACCAGTGAATTTACATCACTAAATTCAGTTTTCAGTCTTTATTTTTATTCAGGCTTCTGAACCACCACTTTTAGTTCTCTTTTAATTTGCCTTCAGTTTCCTGACCACTCTCAATATCCTTGGTGCTTCCATGTCCTTGACCGTTAAACTTGGCACTGTTCTAGGGCTCAGTCTTTGGACCTCTGCTTTTCTCTATCACCACTAACTCCCTACGTGAACTCGTCCAGCCTCATGGTTTTAAATGTAGTCTGTAAGTATTTCTTTCCATTATGTCTGTTACAATCTGGACCTTTCTCCTGAATCCCCAGACCCATTCGCCCACTCAACACCTCCATATGGATGAATAATAGACATATTAAATCTAACATGTCCAAAATTCCTGGTATACCCTTTAACTTACTAGCCTAGCAGCCTCCCTGTCACAACAAATGACAACTCCATCTTTTAGTTATCCAAGCTAAAATTCCTGAGGCCTTATTCCAAACATAAAATCTATCAGTAAATGCTGTTGGGTTTTACCTTCAAAATTTTCAGGATCCAACAATTCCTCACCATCCTTCTGCTCTCATCTTGGATGAAGCCACCATTTTCTCTTTCTCAGAATATTACAGTAGATTCCTGATCTCCCTATTCCCACCTTCGTCCCTCTCCACAGAGCCTATTTTCAACACAGCAGCCAGAATGATCCTTTTAAAATATCTCAGATTATATCACTCGGCTACTCAAAACCTTCTAATAACTTTCCAAGATACTGTCTGTAAAAGCTAAGCCTGTGCAATGGTCTGTGAAATGCTTCTGAAGGAAGGAGCTAAAGCATAGTCAAAGGTGTGCTGGTAAATGTTTAACAGTAGGTATCGTGAATCTAGGAGAAAATATAGGCATGTTGAATTCTGATGTCTGTTGGCCACCCAGATATAAATATCCAATTACCAATAAGGAAAAGGGGATCTGAAACTCCACTTAATATGTGAGAAAGAAATTGAACAGGAGAATGCTTTTAAAATAGAGATTCCAATGATAGGAGAAGAGAAAT
Source organism: Cynocephalus volans (assembly GCF_027409185.1). NCBI lineage: Eukaryota > Metazoa > Chordata > Mammalia > Dermoptera > Cynocephalidae > Cynocephalus > Cynocephalus volans. Next base: position 43,316,865 of record NC_084478.1, on the reverse strand, counting down.
AGCAACAGAACTCAGGGAAACATTAATATTTAAATGTCAGAAAGTAAAAGAAACCCAGCAAAGCAACCGAGAAAATAAAACAACCAGAGAAATCAATAAGTGAAAAAACTGTGATGTCAAAAAGTAAGGGGTTTCAAGAATCCAGGTCTAAATATGGGACTCAAATGCTACAGAGACATAAATTCTGAATTATAGAGGGGTAAAGGAACAGATGGTTTGAAAAGTGTACATTAGGTTTAAAATTAGAAAATCTGCGATGGTCTTTTAGTTAAAGGCGTTTCAGTAGAGTGGTGAGGATGGAAGACAGATTGCAGGTAAGGAAATTATTAAGAGGTCAGAAAACAGAGACAAGAGCAGACTGCTGTTTAATAAAATATCAACTGGGTTGTGTTGTGGTAAGATAATGTTTATTTATTTATTTTTTTAATCACAGGGGAGGCAGAGAGTCCATGAACACATATTTATAGGATGACCTAAAATAAGATGAGAGAGAATTTGAAGAAATTATAAATCCAGGGTAATATAAAGGAAAGGTATGGGGAGGACTGACTTCACAGAATCAGCTTTGAATAAAAGTTATTGACCTTGGACAAGACCAAAGGCATCTGTTGTTCTGAGATCAGAGCTTAAAAAGTGGGGGAGGAGCAGTGCTAAATGTTAGATTTACAAGATCTAGAACAGAAAACATAAAGAATTTTCTATTTATCTATTATGAGACAGTAATATAATCAGCTGAAACAGTAGGGTAGATTGGGCAGCTTAAGTCAAGGGTGTTGGAATCACTAATGTGATAAAGGTAAGGAAAAATTGTCATTTTAACCAAAACTTTTTCACAGAAATCCTTTTGACATGAAGTCACAGATTTTTCTGTATCTCTCTGTCTGATCAGTCATAGAGCTGTAAAATGTTAAATTTGAAAAAGACCTTGGAAATCATCTGGTTCAACCGTTAGGTTAGTTATGAAGCTGAGATAAAGAGAAATAAAGTGATGTTTCTGGATTCACTTAGCTTGCTAGGAATTGAGTCTAGGTACCTTGATTCCAAAGCTGGAGTTCTTTCCAATACATCTCAGAATGACCTTCTACCTTTCTTTTCTTAAAAAACAAAACAAAACAAAATTCACTTCTGTTTCCTTTCCTCTGGTTTACTTTTATAGCATGCAATATTTATTTACTACACATCCTAGCTACCTTTCATTAGTCACTCTAATATTTTTGTAGCTTCACCAACTGCCTCAAAAGATTACAGCAGAGCAGAGTATCTATTTAGAAATTTAAAAGCATGTTTCCTTAGGCTTACTATAGAGTCACTGATTATGCAAAACAACATTTATCACTCTACTAGTATAATTATCAGACATATTATTCTAGATGTGTCAGATTGAAACATTTATTTACATTGCAATAGACTAGGTATTACATTCACCTAGGAAAGTAAAGAACTTAAAATCAGCTTAACTGTATTAGGTTTGATGTGGTTGTAGATTATGAGAAGAATTAATGTGATGTTGGTTCTACACATCTTTAGTATTGGTTAAGTACATGAAAACTTCATTTTACTAAAATTATGCATTATATACTAAAACTTTACTATTACAACTCTGTTATTTAAGATATAGAACCCTGTTAAATTCAAGAGAGAATAATGTCATCACTAGAATGAAATTACTTTCTCAAGTGGGAGTAAAGCACTGCATATAATCATTATAATTACAGCGTGCTTTGCAACAGGCCATTAGCATATCTGATTTTCTTTTAGATATTTTAAGTTTTGCTGTTTTTCTGGTTAATAAGTAATACATTTTTTGTGAGGTCTTAATATTTCAGAAATGTATGAGAGTTTAAAAAGCAGAAATTTCTTATAACCACACACAACCTTGGCCAAACTAGGCATCTTCATTAATTGTTATTTTGGCTATCTTACATGTGAAAATGCATTAATTCATTTTAATTTGCAATCATTTAACGATGAGTGACATTGGAACATCCTTTACACACACACACACACACACACACACGCACACATACACTATATATATATATGTGTGTGTGTGTGTGTGTATATATACACATTTATGCATGACCATGTATTATCTTCTTTCTGTTAGTTACCTAACTACTTATTTTATACATTTTCCATTTTTTTTTTTGATTTATGAGAGTTATCTGTAGATATATAATTGTTAAGTTCCTAGGATATTTGAAATCATAAAATAGAATCAAAAAGCACAAATAATTATTAATTCTATGTGTGCCAATAAAATTAATTTTTCAACTAAAACATAGTATAAAAAATGTTTTTTCTCTGTTCACACACACACACAAAAACATTTCCACACACACCAAATAGATTATTTTCATAGGGCAATCTGTTTATTTTATTAAGTATGCCAAGTAAATGGTTGTATCTTATTTTCAAACTTATGTGAAATTAAGTGTATCCAATATCCATAGGTTATTTTTCTTATGCATATAAGCTTTTTCCTTCGTTTTAATTTTTAATTTTTTTATTTTAACACTTACATATTTGTGGGGTACAGTGTGTTGTTTCAATACATGCATATACTGCACAATGATTCATTTAGGGTAGATGCTTTTTATTTCTTGTTTTATCTTTAATATCTAAGCTTTCTGTTATTTAAAGACTGCTCAGTAATGATACAATGATAATGTATTGTCATTATCAATCATCATACTTTGCTTGCTTGTTTGTTTTATGGAAGGTCTGTGCGAGAAAAGAAGCCTTAAAGGGAGGTTTGGATAAAACTATAAGCCTTCAGAAAGATCTATCAGAGATGCATGAATGGATGACGCAAGCTGAAGAAGAATATCTAGAGAGAGATTTCGAATACAAAACTCCGGACGAATTACAGACAGCAGTCGAAGAGATGCAGGTAAAATAAACAAAATTAAACAAAGCAAAGAAGAAAAAGGGAAAGAAATGCAGCATTGCTTGAAATTGTGATTCTGCACAATCTGCTCTTTTCTTGCTTTAATTATATAGGTTGACTTTTAATTAATTTAGACTCAAGTTTGGTATACATTATGTAAAAGCCTTAAACTGTTTATTAATTTTAAAGCATTGTGGTCAAAATGTAAATATCGATAATCACAGTTTGAAAGATTATTACCTTGAAAGTATATAGTATTAAGAGAGTGGAATCAGCTGATCCCATTAGCTGTTTCTAGCAGATGACAAATCAAGTTGAAACTGTGACAAAGTATTATTGAAAAGGTCATTTCAAAAAAGAAGTGAAAAATCTGTGTTGATTTAGTAGTTTAAAGCGGTTTCTTACAAATTGGAAGTACTAAATATTTTAACTGATGGCCTTTAATATGGATAAAAAAGATTGAGTTTATATGTACTTCTCTTGAAAAAAATAGAATAAAAAACAAGAATAACATTTGACTGAGGAAGGAAACTGGTATGTAGCATGGACTTGGAGGTGAGGCTTAGTGTTGTGCTCTTTTACCTGCCTGTAATCCTGCTGACTGGGCCAATTGTTGAGCTAGGGCTGGGTCTGGAACTCACACACCCCTCAAGCCCATTCACAGACTGGGTCACAAACCCTTCACACTCCAGGCTGGGTCCCCAGACCCCTCACACGCAGGTCTGTGAGCTAGGTAACCAGCAAAACGGTCCTTGGAAACTGTAGGTTCAAGAGCATGGCCACGTGGGTGGATGCCCAAGGCAGATCCCAGCCAAGGTCACGGCACCGCACAGGTGCACTAACTCCACCCACACACACACAATTTGCTTACAAAGAATGTGCTGCACCACCCCCAACCTGACGGGCAGGCAAGGGAGCCTGATTAAATTATTCTATTTTCCCGTCACCTAGAATTAAATCTACACAATGGCATTTCAGTATGGTCTTGGGCAATTCAGTAGTCAACATAGTCCTCTACTGTATCATCAAAGATTCTAACTTGAATGTATGAACTGAGAATAGAAACTTACATATAAGTAAATTGCCTAACTCAGAGTGGGCAATCAATGATTTGTAGCTATAATGATAATGATTACTTTTATTTACTAGCAATAACACATAATCCAACCATACTAACCTATGTGAAATAGTAATAGATTTTTTTTGGTTGGAGTCCTCCCTCATGGGCAAATTGTGAAGCCAGGCACTTGGGTTTAAAACCTGGTTTGGCCCCTTACCAAATCTGTAAACTTAGGTGAGTTGTGTAAACTCACTGAGCTTCAATCCCCCCATTTGTGAACTGGGTATTAGAATGCTTGCTTTTCAGAATTATTAGAAGGATGAAACATAAAAGTCCTAACACAATACCTGGCACAAAGTAAATGCCCCAAACTCGACAGGTATGATTTTAATAATTATTATCATTGGTGCTACATGATAAGAATTAATTAAGTATGCTTTATTATGTAATTTACATTATCATTTATAAATATTTGTTATAGTTAGTCGCAGAAAGCGCTCACATTAAAACTCAGAAGTTTAAACACTGAATCTATTGTGTAGCTTTAGTCAAATGTTGAAAGTAAAATTAAAACCTATAAGAAAGATTGAATTTGGGTAAACAGTAATAGTTTCTACAGTATTAGAAACTAAAAAATCATTCTAATCTAGCAATACTACATGTAATTAATTTATTTATCAACAAATACTTATTGCATACTTACTATGTGTTGGGAAAATAGAATGGTTTGGTAAGGACCATCACCTGGGGTCCGGTTGGGTGTGGTTCAGCAAATCGTTTGTAAGCAAATTGTGAGTATGTGTGTGTGGAGTTAGTGTGCATGTGTGCCAATGTATCTTTTTAGTTTCCTTGCTATTCTTGTGTTCTTCAGAGTTTGTGAAGCAGGCTGGCTGACTACTGCCTGAGGCGGCCACTGCTGCACCATGCAGCCATGCTTTCTTCACCTATGGCTTCCAAGGACCTTTTTGCTGGTTACCTAGCTCATAGACCTGCATGTGAGGGGTCTAATGACCCAGCCTGGCATGTGAGGGGTCTGGTGACCCAGCCTGGCATGTGAAGGGTTGGTGACCCAGTCTGGACAATGGACTTGAGGGGTCTGTGAGCTCCAGCCCCAGCCCTAGCTTTACAATTGGCGCAGTCGGTGCGGGATTACTGGCAGGTAAAAGAGCCCGACAACTGGCGTATTCATGTAGCTTTGCAATTGGCATCATGAACAGGATTACGAGCTCTACAATTGACTATATGGACAGGATTCCGACATTAGCCATAGCGCTACACTATGTGCCAAACATCTTTCTAAATACTGAATATAGTGGTGAGAAAGACCACTACCTGCCTTCTTGGAATTTAAATTCTACTGCGGGGGGACAGGTAATGAATGGGAAAAAAAAAAAAAACTTTTTAAATTATGATAATTTGCCTAAAAAAATAAGCCAGAATTGTAAAATAGAGAATGATTAGTGTTCCGGCAGGGGATAGGGATGCTATTTTAGCATTTGTAGGACATTTGTGAGGAATTATATTTAATGTGAGAGATCTGAATCATAGGAATAAGCCAAGCATTTAAGACAATATCATGGAAGCACATTCCAATCAGAGAGAATAGCTTCTGCCATGACTGTGAGGCTAATTAGAAAGAGAAAGAGTCATGCATGTCTGAGGGAAGTAAAATATGGGATAAATGACCTGAGATGAGTTTGAGGGGGTTGGCAGATATCCATTAGTATTGTGAGATATCACAGGAGTTTTTATTCTAAGTGAAATGGGGAAGTCATTGGAGGGCTTCGAACAAAAGATCATCATGATTTTAAATTTGACTGTGGAGAGGTCACCATCAGGAAAATTATATCAGAATGTGAGAGCTAGAAGGTACTTAGGAAGTAATACAGTCCAACCCTCTCTCTCTGCTGATCACTGAAATCCCCAGATAGGTCAAATACATTAGCCGTAGCCACAGGTTATATCTGTAGTAAAAGCAGTAGGATTGAAAGTATTTCATCCCATCCCATTCCATTTTCAGCTATTCTGTCTTTTTATCACCCTATTCTATTCTATCCTATTCCATTCCATTCCATTCCATTCCATTCCATTCTATTCTATTCTATTCATGAATTGTGTGCCACCAATGTGGCCTTTCCTCCATATCTCAGTTCCTTATGATCTGTTCTCACCACTTCTTCTATTACTACATAGCCAGTCCATCACATCCCTAACTAAACAGTCAGCAGTCAGCTTGCCTTCAGCTGCTCTGTTTCTTCTGGGTTTCTTAGTTCCATTCAGTCCTCCCTCTTCTGACCCTCTTCCCTCTCTCCTTGAGCAGTTTGCCTATCTGACCAACCACCCAATCAGATTCCTTCTATTTTCCAGTGCTGGAGAGTAGACTGTCTCAAATTTTTTTTTTTTGTGTGTGTGTGTGTGTGTGTGTGTTTTTTGTCTTTTTTGTGACCAGCACTCAGCCAGTGAGTGCACCGGCCAGTCCTATATAGGATCCGAACCCGCGGCGGGAGCGTCGCTGCGCTCCCAGCGCCGCACTCTCCCGAGTGCGCCACGGGCTCAGCCCGACTGTCTCAAATTTTAAATTTTAAAAATAATTCCTGAAATGAGTGGTTCAACCAATTTGTCCTCATTGATTGGCATGTTTAAATAATTGGTCTAGCTACCCAATTGGTGCAGTATGGGAAGGATATTGAAAAGAGGAAAAGCTCGAGAAGCCTCTGGCAACAATAGCTGAGGGAGTTGACAGGAAGATCCTGTTTCTTGAGTTTTTAGCCTGCCAGTCTAGGCAATCTCTTTAGATCAAATTCACTGCCTGGAAGGTACTACCTGGAGTGCCTTGTGCAGACTTCCACCTATGCTGATATTTAGAGCAGATTTATCTTTATTGCCAAAAGATACTAACAGACCTACTTTGACATCTCTCCCTGATTTACTCAGAGAAAAAGTAGACACTTCCTTCTGTTTATTTTCTTTCCTATATTTTACTTCAAAATGACAGTGCTGTTTTGATGAGTTATTTTTTCCCTGTAAACTAAACTTTTCTGTTGACATGAAAGAACTGAGGGGAGTGTTTGATAAACAACATCCGATTTCAAAACTCTTTTGGAGATTGGCAATGACTATATGGTGAAACTTTATACTAAAACTTTCTTTAAAAAAAACTCTGGAATTTCATTTTTAACTATTTTTTTCTTTTGTTTTTTTTTTCCTTTTTTAAACTATTGTAATTCTAGTCCTAGTGCTTAACAGAATTTACCTATAGAATAAGGATATTAAATACACAAATGCATTTGTATAATCGCTAGAGCAGTGATTCTCACACTTGATTGAACACCAGAATCACCTGGAAGACTTCTTTAAAAACACAGACTGTTGAGCCCCCCCACCCCCACCCCCCAGAATTCCTGATTCAGTGAGTCTGGGGTAGGGCCTGAGATTTTTTTACTTCTCAGTAGTTTTCCGGTGATGCTGAGGAACCGTACTTTGAGAAACACTGGTTCAAGATATTGAAAATGAAAGATGTCTGAGCATATCATGGTTAGATTCATGGGAAAAAAGAGAACAAGAGCCATCATTTTTAAAACGAGAATTATGTCTAAACTATACCAGTCAGTTAGCTTTCCACCTTTTCTCACAGTAAAAAAATTCATGATCTCCTTTTTTCATATCTACCTGGGTTAATAAAATTTGCTCTTTTTTCTCTGAAAGTTTCCCAATGTCTAAGGCTGTTTTTCTCTTCTTTTTAAAGAGTATATGAATACCTAAAAATCAAGGAAAAAGTGTTTCTTGTTCTTGTTCTGCATTTTTATATAGTTTGCTTGGGTTTTTTATAACTTGTGGAAATTGTAATTTCCTTCACTGTATCCACAACGATGTGTTCCTTTCTCATCTCATGAAGGATTTGAGATGGGCTTAACAGAAACTATGAGGAAGAAAAGATGTAACTCCCAAGATGATTTACTTTAACTCTCTGAACCTCAGTTTTCTGATGTCTAATATAGAGATAACAAAACTCATCTCAGAAGGTTTTGTTAAAGATCCAAAGAGCTGGAACATATCACATGGCTGGCACAGTACACAGAAGCACATATTAAATGAAGTATGTTTGTCAGAGTTGGTGATAATGCTATAATTATTACAGTCAAAATATGATTGGTAGAGAAACAAACCCCATGCACAGCAATGCCAAAAAACTGATTTATTTAGAAAATTGGACAAAAAGTTTCAATCAATTAAATTAAGATTAGTAAAGGCAAACATTTTATAATCAAAACAACTTGCATTTGCCATCACACTATATACTTTTAAGGCATTGTAGGACTAAACCCAAAATATTGATTTTGCTGAAAAATATAAAGGCATTTTATAGCTCGTCTTGTCCGTGTCTTGCCTGTATCCCCTTACTCTCAGCACTACATTGTATGCAAGCTCAACTTCCAACTGCCAGAACCTGCATTTCTTTACCTAAGGGCTTTCTGTGGCCACTGAATCCCATTTTCTTACCTATGTGGCAGGCTGCAAGTGCCAGGAAATTAACGTTCCCCCAACAGACTTCAACCAAAGATGGGAGGTGATGTATAAATAATACCTCAGTTGGCTCACCCCAGAGTGAGATAACCCTGAAGTGTATATTTCTTAGAGCTTTCCAACAGAATTAAACTCCAGTCACCAACAGCAGTTGCTGTGCTTAATAAATATACCCCTATAATCTATCTTCTCTTTCCCATCTCCGTTCCCCATTCTGCTATACTTGTCTTTCCTTTAAATCTCACATACACATAAACTAATCGTGATTGAAAGTTCATCTCACGGATGGCCTCTTGAGGAACCCAGAGTAAAGATACAATGTGTGTGTGCCTGTGAGTATGTGTCTATGTGTGTGTGTTTCTAAAATGCATGTACACATTGGAAGCTGAAGTGTGTAAATATCTTCCAACCAAAGACCACCAGCAGTTCTCCTGTAGTTAAACAAGTTGGGTTTATTACCTGTTGCAATGAGGGAAAATACACACCCTGGAGAAATGTGGGGTATGTAGGAAAAGAACCATTATAGGATTTGGGCTTGTGTTGGGTAATGTGTGAGAGGGTTTAAGGGTTTTACTTTGGATTGCTAGAGCTGTTAGTGAATAGGGGTAACTCTATGATTGAGTATCTTATCTTGTCCAGAAGGAGAGAAGACTAGAGTGAGCCCGAAGATGTAATTGATAAAGAAGTACTAGTCACAGATTAACCAGGATAGGGGAATGTTTGGTATTTTATTTTTTGTGCAATGTTTGTTTTTGTCTGTATTCAGAAATGATTGTGGAGTAGTCTTGTTGTGGTATTTTTTTAATGTATTTATTTTAGTTGACATGTAATTGTATGTATTTATGGGGAACAATGTGATGTTTTGATACATATATATGTAGTATAATGATAGGGTCAGGGTAGTTAATTTAACCATCACCTCATGCATTTATTATTTCTTTGTGGCAAGAACATTCAAAAGCTTCTGCTCTAACTATTATGTATGTTGGGCTCTTTTACCTGCCCATAATCCTGCTGAATGGGCCAACTGTCGAGCTAAAGCTAATGTCAGAATCCTGCTGATGTAGCCAATTGTCGAGCTAAGGCTGGGTCTGGAGCTCACAGCAGACCCCTCAAGCCCGTTATCCAGACTGGGCCACAAACCCCTCCCGCGTAGATCTCCAAGCTAGGTAACTGGCAAAAAGGTCCTTGGAAGCCGTAGATTGGGGAGCATGGCTGCGCAGGGCAGACACTGGAGGCAGACGCCAGCCCAGGTCACGGCACTGCACAGGCGCACTAACTCCACCCACACATGCACAATTTGCTTACAAAGAATGTGCTGCACCACCACCAACCAGACGGGCAGGCGAGGGGGCCCAATTAAATTATTCTATTTTCCCAACAATCCACCCCTTCAGGGTCCCTCACCATATAATCTATGCATTCAGAATCTTCCAGGATGTTCCCTTAGTGAGGACATAAATGACCCTTACATTTACATAACCTATTATCCGTCCAATATGCCTTAATGCTAGTAGTTCTGTCCTTTTAACTATTAGCCACATATGTCCGGTTAGTAGTCACCATTGGGGTGATCTTCCATGTGAATCCTGCAGTCATACTGCTGAGGAGTTCAACACACATTTAGTAGGCCAACACACCAGTCACGTGACTCTGGTTCAGTGCCTGCAGCCAGAACACTATGGGCGAAAAGACAGAAGAGTTATTGGTACCAATAGGGGAAGTACTTGCCCCTCTGGTAAGATACATGCCAGTTTGCCATCCTGAGAAAGGATGGTTGCAGGAATAGGTATCTTACCTGGTTTATGATACCATACTTTATCTGCCAACACTGTTGGATCTGTAGGTTCTACATGTAACAGTACAGGGGAACTCATAATTGGCCATAATGATAATACAAATGTGTCCTTTGGAATAGAGTGCTTATCTGTTCCAGGCCACATTATCTTTACTCGAGGAGGCCAGGTACTTGTCACCCAAGGTGAAACTTGCAAATCTTCCTCTAATCCTTTTCCCCAAGGCCCTATTAGACCTATCCAGCGTATATGGGGGGCTTTTATTCTCTAAGGCCGTTCCCATTGTGCTACTGTCCGTCCCTGTTGCAAAAAGGTTTGGGCCGGTAAGAGAATATTTCCATTCTTGCCATATCCTGGCTTCAAAATCTTATCTTTAGTAGCAACTTGCAGCTGTATAGGTGCTGCAGCCCTATGTGACAGAGCTTCCGTGGGAGAGGGTCCGCCCTTGCGGGGTCTCTCCTTTATAATTCTGACTGTTGGCCATAATCACTGTGTCCACCCCTGGGTGTTGGGTAGATAGCCTTAGTCCCTTTTTTAAAAAGATCATTGCACTGTTCCATCATTCCCACTGCGTGGGGATGATATGGCACATGTAACTTCCACTGAATGGACAACTGGGAGGCCCACCTCTGAACCCCATGTCTGGTAAAATGGGTTCCATTATCACTCTCTATGACTACAGGCTGGCCATACATGGCAGTAAGGCTATTCAGTGCCTTCGCAGTGTTTACCTGGTCTGGGGCCTTACAAGGCCATACAAACAGAAGACCAGTAGCCGTATCAACAGCTGTGAAGATGTATCTGAAAGTCTCTGACCTTGACAGTGGTCCGCCAAAGTCCACTAGCCATCGAGTCAGGGGCACCCTTCCTCAAATTATTGGGGGTGTGGACTCTCTTGAGCACATACTGGACAAGCATGACAGGCACTCAGTACATCTTCTCATTTTATAGGCAGGGTCCATCTGTGAGCCACCATCCACATGGTTTTACTGCCAGCATGCTGCATTCACCGATGTAACCACTGGGCTACATTAGTAGCTGGGGCTCTCTCCAGCCATCACACCGTAGCCAAGGCATCGGCTTCTTCATTTCCTGGACTAGCTAAGGGGAAGTGTCCTGTGACATGGAAAAGAGTTACTTCTTTCTCATGTCCTAACTCCATAACTCTTGCCACATGGCTTGTCCCTGCAGGGGTTGGTGGCTGACAATCCACCATTGATACTTCCAAGTAGAAATCCAAACAGTTAAACCTTTGTACACATCCTAGCTGTCAGTACAGAGGGTTAATGGCCCAGGCTCATTTTTTTATCACCACTCATACTGCTCTCAGTTCAGCCCATTGACTGCTTTGTCCTATGCCATTCTCATACCACATGGTACCTTTTGAGGGCTGAACAGCAACAGCTGTCCACAATGCTGAAGGTCCCATGCTAGAGCCATCTGTATACCAAGTTTGCTCTGTGATAGGTCCCTGTCCCTCATGGAAGGGTGTAGACTCCACCTCCAAGGGTAACGGTTGTGCCAAAGTTTCCTCCACAACCTCTACTGGTCCTAGCACAGTTTGCAACTCTTTGGACAGAGGACTCGTTGACACAGTGCTCCTTTGTTCTATATATGCTCCCCATTTAGACAGAGTGGGAGTCTGAGCTACACCCATTTTAGGGTTGGTTGCCCATGTGCGCAGCCAACCTAGTATGTGGTATGTAGTCCTTACTATGACTTTGGCAGTTCCTGTGATAGCTTCAGTGGCCATCAAGGCAGAATACACAGCTGCTAACTGCTTTTCTATTAGGGTATAACACACTTCAACACCCTTCCAGAGCTGAGACCAGAATCCTACAGGTGTGTGGAATCAGTCTTATCTCTGCCACAAACCCCATCCTAACCCCTCCTGGGTTATATGTGCATCTAACTCAAATGGCTTAGTGGGGTTGGCCACTTGTAAAGCCTGTACTTGCTCTATTACCCTTTTGTAAGCCCAATAAGCCTGTTCTACTTCCTCAGTCCAATCCCAGAGAACTCCCTTTTTTGTTAATGCATGGAGTGGGTGTGCTATTTGGGCCATATGTGGTACAAAAGCTCTCCAATACCGCCAAAGTCCCAAATATGTCTGTAGCTGAGCTATAGTTGTGGGTTGAGGGTATGCCTGTATCTTATCTATAATAGCTTCTGGGATGACCCTCATCTTACCCAACCAGACCACTCCTAGGAATTTGACTGACAGCCCAGGTCTTTGCAATTTGGCTGTGTTCATGGCCCACCCACATTGTTCCAAATGACTTAACAGTGTTGGAGCTGCCTGGTTAAAATCTGAAAGAGAATCAGAGGTTAGTAACACATCATCAATATAGTGAAACATGTAATCGTGCTGGGCCTAGTCCACTTGGCTAGGTCCCCAGCCACCAAACCATGACGATGGTTGGGATATGCAGATAACCTTGGGCAATACTTGAAAGGTCCACTGCCTTCTACTCACCCTTATGCATATCTGTGGCTGTTCTGCAGCCGCTGCCTCAGGGATGGGTGTATGGTAATGGAGGCCAACTTCTCCATCTCCTCACCAGAGCATATCACCCTATCCACCCCTAGGTCCCATAAACACAAAAGCCAAGCAGTCAGGGTCTCCCCATGTCTCTGCCTGAACTGTCTCCTCAAGTCAACCAGTTCAGCCTGGGTATACGGGACATAGGTGGTGAACTGGGTCACCTGTGGATCGCCCACCAGTTGTCCATCCAGTCCCATAGGCTGCTCATGTCTCAATTTCTCATGCACAACAGGTTGTGCCTGGAGATGCATGGTTTCCCCCAACTCACCACTGGGTTGGTCATCTTCCCTGGTGTGAGAGGCAGGAGTGGCCAGTCACTGCATGTCATCTTCCAGGATAATCATCCATGCTTCCAACAACTCTGCTTTCTGCTGCAAATCTCGATCAGTTTGCAGCATAGTTAGCAGTAGCCAGGCTCCGGTCAGTAGAAAAGTGGCCGCCAGGCACCACGTGCTCTAGAATAGCCACATTTCTTCCTCCTCCCAAGGGGTTTTGTATTTTAGTACCTGATCTATGCTGCCTTGCAGTACAGTGTGAAGCAACCAGATTCCAGTCAACAGGAAGATGGCCATAGGGCACAACATGTTCAAAAGTAGACACATTTCCTCCTCCCAAGGGCTTTTGGATCCTGTACCTGCTCATAATCCTGTCACAGACTATGCCAATTGTCGGGCTCTTTTACCTGCCCATAATCCTGCTGACTAGGCCAACTGTCAAGCTAAGGCTAATGTCGGAATCCTGCCAACATAGCCAATTGTCGAGCTAAGTTTGAATCTGGAGCTCACAGACCTCTCAAGCCCATTGTCCAGACTGGGTCACAAACCCTTCACACACAGGTCTCTGAGCTAGGTAACTGGCAAAAAGGTCCTTGGAAGCCATAGGTTGGGGAGCATGGCTGTGCAGGGTGGATGCCCAAAGCAGATGCCAGCCAAGGTCGTGGCACTGCACAGGCATACTAATTCCACACACACATGCACAATTTGCTTACAAAGAATGTGCCGCACCAACCCCAACCAGACAGGCAGGTGAGGGGGCCTGATTCAATTATTCTATTTTCCCAACAATGTAATATACAAAACTTAACTGTTAACCATAGTCACCCTACTATGCGACACCAGACCTTATTCCTCCTATCTAATTGTAATTTTGTATCCACTGGCCAACCTCTCACTGTTTTCCCATCCCTCCTCCCCTCCCCAGTCTCTGGTAATCACTGTTCTGCTCTTTGTCTCTATAATATCAACTTTTATTTCAGATTCTACATATGAGTGAGATCATGTGATATTTGTCTTTCTGTGCCTGGCTTACTTCACTTAACATAATCTACTCTAGGTCCATCCATGTTGCCATAAGGACAGGATATTTTTTCTTTTTTATAGTTGAATAGTATTCCATCAAGTAAATATACAACATTTTTTTATCCATTTATTCATTGTTGGACAGTTAGGTTGATTCCATAACTTGGCAATAGTAAATAGTGCTGCAATAAACATGGGAGTGCAGATATCTCTTTTACATGACTGATTTCATTTCCTTTGGGTATATATCCAGTAGTGGGATTGCTGGATCATACAGTTAGTTCTGTTTTTAATTTTGTGAGGAACCTGCATACTGTTTTACACAATAGCTGTACTAATTTACAGTCTCACCAACAGTGTAGGAGGTTTCCCCTTACTCCACATCCTTGTCAGCGTTTGTTATTCTCAGTCTTTTTGATGATAGCCAGTTTAAACTGGAGTGAGGTGGTATCTCATTGTTGTTTTGATTTGCATTTCCCTGATGATTAGTGATGCTGAGCATTTCTTCATATGCCCGTTGGCCATTTGTATTCTTTTTACTCTTTTTGTCTGTTTAGATCCTTTCTTGATACTTATTCTTTACTTTTTAAATTTTTTTTTTATTTTTGTGACCGGTAAGGGTATCGGAACCCTTGGCTTGGTGTCGCCCGCACCGCGCTCAGCCCGTGAGCGCACCAGCCATCCCTATATAGGATCTGAACCTGCGGCCTCGGCGCTCCCAGCACCACTGCACTCCCAGAGCCACACTCTCCCGAGTGAGCCACAGGGTTGGCCCTTGATCCTTATTCTTGATTTCTTTTTCCTCTTTTGAGAAATGTCTGTTTAGATCCTTTGCCCATTTCTTAATTGAGGCATTTTTGTTTTGTTTTGTTTATTTGTTTGTTTTGTTTTGTTTTTTCTTTTTTTTTTTTTTGCTGTCGAGTTGTTTAAGTTTCTTATATATTCTTAGTGTTAACCCTTTATCAGATAGATGTACAGTTTTCAAATATTTTCTCCCCTTCAGTAGTTTGTCCCTTCACTCTGTTAACAGTTTCCTTTGTTGTGCAAAGGCTTTTGAGTTTGATCTTATCCCACTTGTCTATTTTTGCTTTTATTGCTTGTGCTTTTGAAGTCTTATTTAAGAAATCCTTGAGCAGCCCCATGTCATGGGTCATTTTCGCTGTCCTTTTCTAGTAGTTTCATAGTTTTGGTTTTCTATTTAAATATTTAATGTATTTTTCATTGATTTTTGTATATGGTCAGAGGTAGAGGTCTAGTCTCATTCTTTCTCATGTGGATATCCAGTTTTCCCCGTACAATCCCAGTACCATTTATTGAGGAGACTGTCTTTTCCCCAATATGTATTCTAGACATTGTTGTCAAAGGTCAGTTGGCTGTAGGTGGTTTTTCCTGGGCTCTCTATTCTATTCCATTGGTCCGTGTGTCTGCTTTTATGCCAGAAACATGCAGTTTTGGTTACTATAGCTTTGTAGTATAATTTGAAGTCTGGTTGTGTGATGTCTCCAGCTTTGTTCATTTTTCTCAGGATTGTTCTGGCTATTTGGGATCACATTGGGTTCCATAAGAATTTTAGGATTTTTTTTTTTTTAATTTTGTGAAGAACATCCTTGGTATTTTGATAGGGATTACATTAAATCTATTGATTGTTTTGGGTAGTATGGACATTTTCATGGCATTAATTCTTCCGATCCATGAACAAAGATTATGTTTCAATTTATTTGTGTCCTCTTTAATTTCTTTCTTCAAAGTTTTATAGTTTTCAATGTAGAGGTCTTTCACCTCCTTGGTAAATTTTATCCTAGGTATCTTTTTTTTTTGTACTTATTGTAGTTTTGTAAGTTAATTATTCTCTTGATTTCTTTTTCAGATAGTTCACTATTAGTATATAGAAATGCTGCTTATTTTTGTATGTTGATTTTGAATCCTGCAACTTCATTAAATTTGTTAGATCTAACAGTTTTTTGGTAGAATCTTCAGGGTTTTCTCTATATAAGATCCTGTCATCTTGACATGGACAGTTGACTTCCTCCTTTCCAATTTAGATGCCTTTTATTTCTTTCCCTTGTCTAATAGCTCTGGCTAGTACTTCCACTGCTATGTTGAATAGAAGTGGTGAAAGTGGGCATACTCTTGTGGTCTTGATCCACATGGTAATGAAGTGAATTTGCTCAGTGTTGAAATTCTGTGAAACAGTTTATCATTCTCAGAAGAAGACCAAGGCATAGCTTTGAGTGCCAAGACAGCTCCTAATGTAAGGCCTGCTTTTCTCTTTTTCTTTCATGTGTTTTCAAGTCCTTTTTTTTCTCAGCAAAATATGGTCCCAAATATAGCATTAAGAGGACATTTCTATGCCAAGTACCTTTTAGTTTAAATAACAATATTTGTACAGATTTCAATATTATTCATCCATCTGAGTAATTTATAAATGATTTCAATTATAGACTACTAAATAATTTTAACCTAGTTAGTATTGTAATATTTGGTTTTTGCCTGTTTCAAACATTTTATTTGTATAGATGTATACACATTTGGCCATGGATGCATGCCCACATACAGATTAGTTTTCAAACTATTTTATTAAAGATCTATTATATTCTGGTTATAGTTTTTTTCCTTCAAGTTTCTAATTATAACTAAACCTACATTTATAAAACAGATGGGATCAATATTGGATTTATTTTTATTAATCTCATCCTAACAGGGATGTTGTGAAAAGTAATTACATCAAACATGGGTTTGCATTTCAGAAGTAAAGTCATTGCTTTGCTAATATGAGAACACGCTTTATTTTTCAGAGAGCTAAAGAAGAGGCCCAGCAAAAAGAAACAAAAGTGAAACTCCTTACTGAGACTGTGAATAGTGTCATAGCTCAAGCTCCTCCTGTAGCACAAGAGGCCTTAAAAAAGGAACTTGACACTCTAACCACCAACTACCAGTGGCTCTGTACCAGGCTGAATGGCAAATGCAAGACTTTGGAAGTCAGTTGCTTTACTTATTTTTTGTCATTGTATGTCAATATATGGTCATTTGTGAAGCATAGTGATTAAGAACACGGATTGTGGTATAAAATTACATAGGCTTGAATTCCTCACTTAAGCACATACAAGTTGTATGATTTGGGGCCTGTTGCTTAACTTGTATAAATGTGTTTCCAATCTGTAAAATGAACATAAAAATAATACATACTTGATAGAGTTATTGAGAAAATTAAATGAACAAAAATCTCCCTTGGTTTGTGGGGGTTGGTTCCAGGACTCTCCTCTAATACCAAAATACATGGATGCTCAAGTCCCTGATATAAAATGGCATATTATTTTCATATAACCTATGCACATCCTTGCATATATTTTAAATCTCTCTTGATTACTTATAATACCTAAAACAATGTAAACGTTATGTAAATAGTTGTTATACTGTATTTTTTGTATTATTTCTTATTGTTGTATTGTTATTTTTTATTATTTTTTTCAAATATTTTTTATCTCAAGTCAGTTGAATCTGTAACGTGAAACCCACAGATATGGAGGACTGACTGTATTCTATTTAAAGTATTTAGACTAATACTCAATAAACATAAACAGCTATTTTAATTCTTACTATTGCTATTATTAGGTTGCTAAAATCCTATAAATTAGATTTCTCCTAATTTATAGAAATCAGTTTCTATTTTTTATATATTTTAATGTACATAAACTTATTTAAGTATCTTAGTTGGAAAGTATTCTGTGGAGAAGTATATCTTATTATAGTTGTCTTTAATAACTGCTTGCCATGTAGAGTTCTTAACAAGACAAGTTGTCTAACTAGTTCTTTTTTATTTTTGGCATTTCACATTATATTTATTCATTGTCATAAGCCCTGCTTTATCTTTCCCACATGATTTACTCTTCAGATTATGCTTATCTGAATATAGGTAAGAAATCCTGGTGCCTCATATGATTACCAAGCAATTGTATCAAAAATAAAAGTACAATCCTCCTTGTAAAAATACTGTGCTAAGGAGCACAAAACTTTACCTACTACCAAATGATGATGCTGCCAGACACTGTACTTGAGTTGATCTTTAAGCCTTCTTCCCCCATGCAAACTAGGTTATTTCTGTGAATATAGTTGGTAAAAGATTCAAGTGTCCCATTGTAGTTGAAGAATGTTATTGTTTAGTTAGCTTTATATATTGAATATTTGATATTTAAAGGCAGGTACAATTCAGACCTGTAGAGTAGATCTATAAAAACCATTTAAAAATATATATTTTCACTTAAAGTACTGAGATAACTATAAAATTATAACTTTCTAGTCATAAAATGTGATCTCTGAGTATCTTTATTACCAATTCTAATCTCTTATTTTTCACCAGTCTTTTTTTCTTTTCTTTTTTCTTTTATCCAAGTCACTCCTCAGACACTAGGCAAGTACCTTCTACATGCCATGAAGTAGTTTAGTTGCTGAGGATATAAAGACACATCTCTTGTATTAGTGTTATGTGAGTGCTACAGAAAATAAAACAAAGAATGGGAAGGAAAGGGAAGAAATGGTACTGTAAAAGTCTCAAGAAATTCACAACTAATTACTAGGGAGGGAGTAACTTTTTGTATCCAAGAAATTGCTTTCTAACAATACTTAAATAAAACACTTAAATATTCTCTTTTTTTATGTTTTTAATGTCTTTACATAAGTATTAGTCTTTGCTTTCTATTATTCATGTCCACTTACGTCATATTGTTCAATCCAACAGAAATGTATTTTGCAGTATAATTTTGAAAGGGATCTTTTCTTTTCATAATTATAACAACATTTTCAAGACCATTTATTAAACTATCCTTCCATTTCTCACTCAACTTTCCTAACAGTTCTAGTCTTTCCTATTTATATTGAAGTTATCAGGTCATTCAGTCCCTTTTTATTCCTTTTCCACTGGCTTGGAACATATACTTTATATATTTTGTCTTAATGGTACTTTTAATTATTATCATGCATACCTTAATCAAAAAAAAATTCAGAAATAATAAACATTTCTGTGAACCTCCATAACAATATGGTAGAAACATTAGCATGTTTTAACGCTGAACTTAACTCTTCCATCTTCCTTATTATATTCGCCTATTATTTAATTTGGACCTTACCTCTTACTCCTCCTAAAATCAATCAGTACCATTGCTGCTGCTGCTATTGTTGTAATTATTATTTAATATAATATTTATTTAGATTTGCCAATGCTATTTTTACAATTTATGTGATCAGTTTTGCTTTTTGTCCTTCCTTTTGCTACTGTGTTCAAATTACTTCTTGCTCTTTCTTTGAGCGTGAGTAGGAAATGCTCTCAGATTTCGCCTAATTAAAAACGCCTTCATTTTGCCCTCAGTATTGAATAATAGCCTAGTTGAACATATAATTATGTAGGGACAGTTATTTTTTATAAAACTGAGGATATTATTCCCTTGTCTTTGAAAATTTCTTGCTGTTAAGATGTCAGCTCTCAAATTATTATTAATTTATAAATTTTTGTTAAGTTTTAATTTTGTCTTCAATGCGCTGCAGTTTCACTCTATTTTGTCTATGTGCAGATTTTCTTCCATTTATAATTTGTCACCTGGGTGTGTTATAAGAACATATAAATTATTTCTTTCTTTAGTGGCTCTCCATTATATTTTTAAATATTGTCTTTTTCCCCAATCTCTTCATTCCTTCCTAGGGGGCTCTTTATTAGATCTATGAAGAATCTCCCCAACCTATATCCTGATACTGGGTTTCTCTTTAATATTTTCTATATTCTTATCTCTATCTACTCAAATCAGGGTAATGTTCTAAAAATCTGCCTTCCAATTGTCAAATTCTCTCTTCAACTGCGTATGGCATAATTTATCTTTCAAAAGGGAAGTCTACTTATCTTTTTCTGTATGCACATTTATCTATATATGTGTGTATGTGCATTTATATTTTTCAAAGACCATATTTTCCATTTTTCAAGATTTTATTTAGTTCTTTTTCAAATCTCTCTCTTTGTCATGATCTTCTGCTTTTGTGTAATTAATTCTATTTCCTCCTTAAGTTAAACAACTTGAACAAATGCAATTTGTTTGGGAATTCTCACTTAATGAGTAATAAGCATGAGGCCGTTTTATTTTTCCGATAACTACAACAAACCATGTCTAACTCTGCTTTCTGCTAAGTAGTTGTCTTCTTAAGCATTATTTCAGTCTGATCCAATAACTTTTTATTCACTCTTAGTTATACAAATTTGGTCTAATTTAAATTTCAATCTCATACTTTATGTAAATCTTCCACCAGTTTGCATTAATCTTGTTTGTGGCTTCAGCAATTTATTGAGAGGTGGGAGTGGGGAAAAATTATCTCAAGTCTCCTTCTATCACCCAATTTCTGGATATTGATTTTCTAGTGTTAGTATAAGGAAGGATAAAGGAAAGTACTCTCTTATGAATGTCCTTTTCTGGGCTGGCCACAATTGCTATTCCCTTTTGTTAACACCCACATACGTCTGTGTTGATTAGTTGTCCCCTTTCTATATGTTATCACCACTGATCTAGCTTGTTCCCTATAGACTTTATGTGGTCCGTTGGGAATCCAGGTTAGCCTTATTTAATGGACTTTGATTCCCCAAAAAAGATCTCCCAGGCATTCATGGTACCCTGTAATATTTAACAAGAATTTCAGGCTGAATCTTGCTAATAGCCTTACTACCACATTCCCTTGATGATTACAGCTTTTTGACTAATGATTCTGTGATCCCCTGGAGTGTTATTTACGTACCCACCACATCTCAACTCAGAGCCTGTGGGCACTGGAAGAACCCATCTTCTATACCTTTTAGGACTGAGAAACTTGTAAGAGTTTTCATTGATTCCTCTTCAGACATACCAACAGCTCAACAGGAAATGCAGACAAATTACCCCTTCCTGAATATGTTTACCCATTAGATGAGCAGTTCTCTTTTAGATTCTGTAAAGAAAAGGATCCAGATGAGTCTGCCTATCCATCCCCTTAAAAAGATGAGAAAGAAAAATTGCCGATCTTTTCAAACTCTCCTCTCCACTTTCCTCTAATGTCCTCTCCATCAGCCCTCTCTATTTAGACAAGGGCTCGTGAAAAGAAGTAATAGATATTCTCCCAACATAGAATGTAGGCAACGTAGCACTTCTATTTCTTAAGTTGGAACACTAATTGCCAACCTTAAGAAAATAAATCCTGCTGGCTACATATTTCCTCATGTGGCTTATACGTTTGTTTTTTGATTTGTGAGCTCACCTATAATAGGAATTGTTTTTACTAGAAATTCCTTTTCCTCTGGACTGTTGGAAAGTCCTTATGAGTCTTTGCATTTGTTTCTACCAGGGTCTTAGAGATGGTATGCTTTGCCCTCGTGTGTGATATAAGC
This sequence comes from Cynocephalus volans, assembly GCF_027409185.1. Taxonomy (NCBI): domain Eukaryota; kingdom Metazoa; phylum Chordata; class Mammalia; order Dermoptera; family Cynocephalidae; genus Cynocephalus; species Cynocephalus volans. Next base: position 43,295,359 of record NC_084478.1, on the reverse strand, counting down.
TTGGGTTTCAGCTTTGTAGGGATGGATCCTTATTTTCCAACCAAGAATCCAAAGGATTCTCAGCTTCCTTGCTAAATCCCTATACTCCAGTGGGTGGGGAATTTTTAGTTCTTGCTTCCGGGAAGGTACGGTACATTCCATTATTATTTTATGTCTCCTGGCATGGGTGAGACCAATGTCTATTTCCCAACCCAAGTTAGTGACAAATACCCTAGCTTTTATGTTATATACCCTGCTCTCATATGCCAGTTACTTTGTTAAGCTTGGTTTCCCACTCTCTATTGGCACTTTCCTCCTTTTTTTTTTCCCCTGACACTAGAGGTTTTTCATACATGTTTTGTAGATCAAAAATGAATTTAAAATGTTTCCTTTATATTTTATCCAGCCTCTCAATATGACTGAAACAGGGTGTGATGGTTTACTACATTAGCTCCATCTAACCATTTTGAACAGAGATTTACTTTTTCTTTTGTTCTCTCCTTCAAAGCCACTTTGAATTCTGTTATTTCAGAGTAATTTTAAGTTCCAAACTGTTAAGCCTAACAGTTATTCTAAGTGGCTTTTAGCTCCGATTCAGGCTTCAAGACTGTATTTTATTTTACAAAGGTGACCTGTAAAGCTGGTACAGTCAGCCGCTCCAGCTGTGTCCTTCAGTTGCATTAAAGATGGAAGAGGCTATCCATCCTGATGGTTAAATCAGCAAGGTAGTTCATTACCTCAGTTTGCACCAAAGTTAATAAGACATTACCAATCACATCTCCTTATCTTCAAAGCTCTAAGGTATTTAAAGAAATACTTATATTTTCCTACTGGGATCTTTGCCCAGAAGGAAGACAGCCTGTAATCCAGCAGGAGCTGGAAATGACCCAGATTTAAGATTTCTATCACCTTTTAAAGCAAAATACTTAATATCACTTTCTTTGTAATCAACTGTACGTAAAATGCCAAGCAAGTATAGAAGGTTGGTAGTCTTGCAAGCCAGGTTAGACTGATACTTTCCATCAGATAGATATGGAATATCCTTCATCATCTGTAAGGGATATAAACAAATGAGAAATATGAGAAACCTGATAGATGTTTTACTTTCTCCTAAAATAAAGCTTCCTCTCTAGGCTTTGCTTTTGCTAGTAATTTGGGGGCGGTGGGGGAGGTAGCATGTGGTGGTGAATGCACTACTTATAGGCTTGCCCAATATTTACAATTCTAAAGCTAATAGAAAATGGCCTTTTCTATATTCTTATCCTCTATTGCATCTTCTGGCCTTTCCCCCAGCAGATATGATCACAACCTAGAAACTCACCTTAATTGTTCCTTTGCTTAAAAATACTTTATCACACAGATATGAATGCAAAAACAATATATTGCTCAGTTTTGCTTGTTTTGAGCATTACAAAAAAATGGTAACCTATAATATATGGTTTTCTAGGAATTGCTCTTTCCATCCAACATATTTGTGTCTGAGATTCATAAATATTGTTGCTTGATTAATTTGTTCATTTTTACTTCTGTTCCCTCTTTTAAGGTGGCATATTTGTTCATTCTTCTTCCAGTGGACATAAAGGATGCTTCCTTTTTAAAAAAATATTACAGAAAGTGCTGAAATGATCATTCTTTTTAACTGTCTTTGTTGCTTATGCAAAACAGTTTCTCTGAAGATATATGTGGGTACTTCAAAAAGTTCATGGAAAAATAGAATTAAAAGCTAATACAAATTATTCCATTAACTTTTTGAAGTAACCTCATATACTGAAAAGTGAGTTGTTGGGTTGTCAGGTATGTGAATGTTCATCTCACCGAGAATGACAAATTATTTTCCAAAATATGTGTCTTTGTTTTCCAATGTGTCCTTGCAATTTATACACTCTCTTGTAACAAAGACAAATTTTTGTTGGTGCATATCTTCTCTTATACATGGAATTGTCAAACTTCTCATTTATGTCACTAAACATGGTATTTCATTGTAATTTTGATATATATTCCCTTGTTTATTAATGAGATTAAACGTATCTTCATATGTTTATTGATGTTTATTGTATGCCCATATTTCTTTTTCTTTGAAATGCTGGTTCGGACCTTTCCTTAATTTTTCTATAGGGTTATCTGTTCATCTTTTAATTGACTTGTTGGCATTTTTTTATATTCTTATTACCTACTACAAATGTTGCAATTGTTTTCTTCAAGTTTGAGGCTGTTTTTTTTTCAATTTCTTTATGGTATCTTTTGATGAATGGAAGGTTTTGCTTTTAGTGTCGCCAAATGTATTCATCTCTTCTCATACTTAATTTTTTACAAAATGTCCTATTGAAGATATCCTTCCTCATCCCCCAGTCAGAAAGATCTTTTTGTTTTCTTATAGTGATCTTAAATTTTTGTTATTTTATATAAAAGTACTTATGTTTATGAGTCAGTTTCACAGTATATATCAAAGATAATTTGAAAATAACCATATCCTTGAAATAGTTAGTAGTCGTATTTCTGATAATATACCTTAAAGAAGTAATAGGGAATATGTAAAAAGAATCCCTATTCATGATAATGTTCACCACAAATTTAGAATAGCAAACAAAACTAGAAACAGTGTAACTATATAATAAATGTCTACTGTTAAGGAGACAAATATATAGCCACATAAATGAAGCCTTAGAGCTTTATTTAAAAATGTGTCTTTTTAGCAATATAGAAAATTTGTATGATATAATGTTGAGTGAAAAGAAAGCTATAGTTAAATCCATATTTCAATTTTAACCATCAAATTATTTACATATGATAAAGTTTACAGGAGGTCATTAAAAAGTGGTAATAGTTGATGTATGAGGAAGTTAGTTTTATATGTACATTTTTACATATGTTTTTATTTTTCTATTTCCCAGACTGTAATGTTGTTGAAATTTTTTATTTAAAAAAGCAAATCACTGGATCTTGAATTTATTTGTGAAATAAAATGTTTTCTTAGTGATTTGTAATTACAGAGGTATTAGCTGATCAAAATGACTAGTGGCATTTTAAATTATCTACTGTAAAAGCTACAAAATAATATATGTTATATTTTCAGAAGTTTTAAAAGTGGAATACCAGTCTCACATTCACTTTTCTATCAGATTTTTAATATATGATATATATTTCTTTCTTAGGAAGTGTGGGCATGTTGGCATGAGTTATTGTCATACTTGGAGAAGGCAAACAAGTGGCTAAATGAAGTAGAATTCAAACTTAAAACCACTGAAAATGTTCCTGGTGGAGCTGAGGAAATCTCAGAGGTGCTAGATGTAAGTTGTGAATTAATCTAAATGATGGCAATTTATATGCAGTATTGAAAAAGGTCAAGTACCAAATAGAAAATAAATTCAAGAAAACAATAATTTAAAATATGGACGAAGAATCCTACATGCAGGAGAGTGTATTTACTATGCATCACTCAGCACTGGCACTTTGGATAAATCTTTTGATCCCTCTAAGAACCTTCCTGGTCTCAAGGTTTTAAAGAGGGTTTAAATAAGCTTTTTACAAAGAGAACCTTTTGTTATATCACTAAATTCTATGTAGACACTTTACCTACTTAAATCTAATGCACAATTTTGCTCCTTTGGAGTAGAGCATAACAGAATGATGATATGAAATATTACTTCAGTTTAACAGGTACATTTACTAAGTTGGAACATACCTTAAAATTATTTGAAATCGCAAATTGACACCTTACATAATGTTTCGAGGTATTAAATGGATATGCTTTGACGTTAGAAATGTATCTTTCAAATGTTCATAAAATTTTAGTACATTTTCAAATTTTATTCTGGAGGCTTTTAGTAAGTAAATTTTAAAGGAGTCTGCATGTATAATAAGCTTTAATTATATTAACTTTTGACATTTAATTATTTATGCTTGATGCATTTTATTGTACTTTTGGCTTGTCATTTATATGTAATGAATATGTAGTTTTAGCAGTGTAGTATATGCAGATCTGTATGTAGTATAGCCCCTCTGTAAATCTGCAAAATAAAAAGTGTAAATTATACAAGATGTGAAGAAAATGTGAAATGTTTCTTCAGACAGAATAGAATTGGAATCCAAGAACATCAGAGCAGAAACCTACAGATCATTTTATCCAACTTCCTTTTTTCATAAGAAAATTGTAAAACCTGAAGAGGTATCAAAAAACAATGAGGGAGGTCTCAAGTGGACTATAATTTTGGTCCTGTCCTATTCAGGACATTCATTGACTGAACACTCTTTGTGAATCAAGAATCTGATGCATCTTCCAGAAATATAAAGCAAACTTATAGCACATTAGTAAAAGGACAGTGGACAGAACAAGGGTATGATGATGCATTTATCTTATGAAATGATCAGGTTGTACATGGAGGACAATGTTAATTTCTTGATACCACATTTTAAGCAATGTACTGAAAGCTAGGGCATGTTCAGAAAAAATAATGAAGAAGGCAAGAAGACTTGAGGCAGTAACAGAGTATTTAGAAAAGGGAAGGGAGACAAAAGCTTCCTATTTCTATTGATAATTTTAAGTTAAATTGATTCCTTGGCAATATTGCTACTGTTCATTCAGGAAGACATTTTGAGTAGAAAAGGGCTTAACCCTTGTTCGGCAATGGTAGAAAAACTACGTAGCTAAGTTTTCTTGCAACTCAAGATTTGTATAATTGAATCTTTAATTTTGCTTTGTTGCTTTTAGTCCACTTTTTTCTTGAATGAGCAACCTATGTACTTTATTAGGACTTATAAAGAAAATAAATATATCCATTAGAATATATATTTGGAAAGTTAAGATTTGCTAGAAGTGATAAAATTTACAAGTACAAGGAAAGCTATTAATAATAACAATTTCTACTAAAACTGTGATGGCCTTTTGAATATTTCATAGTCATATTTATTGTACAAACTCATTTAGGAATACACTATGTTTTGAGTTCCTCAAAATTTAACATGAAAACATATTAAGGGTCTCAAAATTTGAGAAATGGTAGATATATAAAAAAATACAAATATGTTTTGGGACATTTTCATTCCTTTGAAACAAAGGAAACACTAGAGCATTGAGTGAATTGGTTAGCATATGATGCCCATTACTTATTTTGTAGACATGTTTGAGATCCAGTAAGACGATATTGAATCACTTGTTTTCTAACATACCTAAACCTGACACTGAGATTCCTTTTCCCTGTATCATCTAGCCAGGCAACGTTGTCAATTTTGAGCAGTATATCAGTTAGGGATCGTGGGGCTGTAAATAATAGAAAATCAGACAATGGCTTAAGCTCATAAAATAATCTGTTCTCACCACAAAAAGAAGACTGGAGGGAGGTTACCCAGGAATGATTATCGTTCAAACATATGATGAGGCACCCAGGCTCTTTTTCTTTCTCCTCACACTTCCTGAGCATGAAAGACCTCCCAGTCCAAAGATGGCAGGTTTATCTCCAGACTGTGTATGCATAAAAAATTATGAAGGGCAAAGGGATTTCTTCTTGAGAGACTCTTCATTTATTATTATTATTATTATTATTATCATCATCATCATCATCATTATCATCATCATCATCATCATCATTATCATTATCATTTGGAAAGGAAAACTCTGCTCATGAATTTCTACCTACATATATTTTCAGAATCATGTCACCTTGACACCACTAGCTATAACAGAAGTTGAAAAATGGAGTCTTTTACCTTTCCTGGTTTTAGAGTAGGAAACATCAAGGAGGAAGACAGCTGCAAATCATTTTTTCAGTGCTCAGTACACAATGTTACCACAAACCTATGAAGATTCACATAGAGCAATGTTGTTTTTTCGAAACATCAATGCTCCTTCGTGTTTTACTATTCCAATTAAATCTTGCTTTCAATTGCTCATGACTTAATTATATGTAAATCAGAAGATACTAAGCATTTTGTGTTAATTCAATGTATTTAAAAAAAGAAGGAAAGTAGTAATTATTGCAAATGTGTTTCAGTCACTTGAAAATTTGATGCAACATTCAGAGGATAACCCGAATCAGATTCGCATATTGGCACAGACCCTAACAGATGGTGGAGTTATGGATGAATTGATCAATGAGGAACTTGAGACATTTAATTCTCGTTGGAGGGAACTACATGAAGAGGTATGATGCTAAGTGAAAAATCTCTTTAATCTAATTTGCATAAATGTATAGCAAATACAACCCTGTCTGATAAAATGAGGAATACTTTAAATATTAGCTCAGCTTCCAGGTTTTAGAGACTGTTCAATGCCAGACACTGGCTAATTTTTTTACATGTGTGTTATATCATTCGATCTTACAAAAATATTGCTAAGTAGGATTTTTAACAGGAAACGGAAACATGCCAATAACAGTAACATATTCAGGACCAGAAACTAATAAATAGTTAACCTAGTATTGAAAGTCAGATTTTATCTAACCACAGAGTTCTTTTCCTTAGCCAAGATTAACCAATATGTGTGGGTATCCTCTTTTTCTCTTCCTCCCTCCCTTTCTTTTTCTCCCCCTCTCTCTCCACCCCACACACATTTTTTATGGTCACATGTTATCTGCTAATAATATATGTAATTCCATCAGTACCGTGAATATTGTTGATTCTTCCCAAATAATATACAAAAGTTATTATTTATATATAATGAGAAATTTTCATATTTCTGAATTTACAAGTGGCATGATTTTTCAAATCAACAATAAAACAAAATAACATATTTCTCCTAGTCAAACAGTGTTTTACATACTGTCTTCTAAATCAAGAATGGGATATTTGATGGACTGTTTGTCAAAAAAAAAACCTATTTCATAATGAAGTTTAGTTTCATTTCCATTTACTGAGTGCCTCTACTACATGTGAGACACTGTTCTACAGTTGGTAAGAGGTAAGAAAAAATCCCTGTTTAGCAAGCATTTATTGATTTCCTAGTGTGTGCAGTACATAAAAACAAATAACCATATAAGGTGGAAAGGGAACAAAAGAGGCTAAGGGAGTGGTAACTAGGGGAGTATGCAGGAAACCTTTTGATATTTAGGTGGGGGAGATGGTTTATATGCTGATGAGTTGGAAGAAAACTCCTGAGTAGGACAACCTCCTCTCTCCGATTCTGAAGAGAAGTAGGTGAGGGTGGGGCAGATCCATGTGAATATGCCAGCAACCACCTCCAGTCTTTAATCCTGCCACTATATTTGGTGAGCAGTTTTTCCATATTTCTTCATGTCAGAATAAGGGATTGGAGATTAGTAAAGGGGGATTCCAAACAGTCTCTTGACCATTTACCATTCTTGCACTGTTATTGGATGTGAGTCAAAGCAGATATTCCTAGGTGGCAACTGAATTGAAGGTCATTTAAATTTGGATTTTGACATAGAATTAGAATTTGCTTTATTTATATTTGAATATTGATGGCAGGTAAGAGATTGTAGATCAAGCAAAAAATCAAGTCACATTTTAGACTAACCTTCATTAAGTTGTGAAAAGGCCCAGCTTTTAATCTTCAACATTGTTAGGTGTTGATTTGTTTTGTCGTTAGGAATGGACTACTCTCTAACCTGATCTTGGCATCAACCCTATTTATGTAATTATCTTGCAATTCTTTATAAACACAAAACTACTTATTGCCTTATATTTCAAAAGGCCTTTGGTGTGAAACCTGATACTTCCCCCAACATAAATAATAATTCAACTCAACAACAAACCTTGATCGAACACCTCTGCTATATTCTGGACTAAGGTGTTAAACAAAGCATGGAATTTTGAGTAAGAAAAACTTGAGCTGGAATAACTGTTTGTATTAGATAGGGTCCAGATAGGGCATAGAAACTACATGGTCACTTGAACAGGAAAGATTTGATAAAGAGAAGTATTAACAATTTATTAGGAATTAATTTTTAAAACAGAATGCGAAAGAACTGTAAAGAATGCCCTAGGGCTGAAAGATCGTACCAAAGGGAGGAACTGACTTGGAAAGGGAAGAGCTCTACCCAAGGCTGGATTCAAACCTTTTTGAAAAGAACGTCTACAGCCCATAAGATGGCAAAGAAATCTGCTTGGTTGGCCATACTCAGAGCTAGTTCACAGTCACTGGGCTGAAGCTACTGTGAGGGGAATATTGGGATGGAATGCTGACAAAATTCGCAGAGAAGTAGCCTGTGGAGGATGCTATTGAATTTGCTGGAAGTTGGCTGGTGTTCCCATTGGACTCACTGGGAAGCTACCTGCAGTAGGTACTGTTGAACTTGGGAAAACCAGGTGGGGCTCCTGGAAAATGCCTATAGATTTGCCACCCATGCTTAACTTGCCTGAGGGGTACCCATAGAATTTATCAGATACTACCCTTAGAGGGTGCTGCTAGAACTCTTCGAGGGGGCGAGGGATGAGATGAGCTCTGCTGGGCAACCCACAGGCCAACCCAGAGCCACAGAAGTGAGAAAGAAGTAAAAGCACACTGGAACAGAGAATCCTTTATCTTCCCCATTGTCACTCTAGCGCCCTCTGCTGATAAAACTTAACATCATTCCAGCTGATAGAGAGAAAAAAGTTCCAGTATATTAAGACAATGATGAAAGGCAATAAATTGATAACTGGCAAATCCCCCTACAATTCACTGGGTATGTGACCTTGGGTAACGTTTTCAAGCTGCTATTTCCTCATCTGTGATAAGAGATCCTGCTTCATAGGGTTCCTGTAAGCAAAATATAAAATAGTATGTTGAAAGTGCTTACTATGGTGCCAGAAACATAGTACATGTTCAATAAATCATCAGCATTTTTATTTTTACTAGAACATATGCTAGAATGCCTACCCTCAAAAAAAGTGTGTGTGTGTGTGTGTGTGTGTGTGTGTGTGTGTGTGTGTGTGTGTGTGTACACACATATATGTGTGTATATCCCACCAAGGGCAGAGATAAGCAAAAAATACACATATTCCAATATGAAAAATAATGAAACATGCATGCCTCCATTAATTAAGTAAAATGCATAAGATAGAACAAAAGGATTTTTATCATTCTATAAGTCTTAAAATTGGAAGAAGCTCTTCAGTTCTATTTCAATAATCAATTAAGCAGAATGCTATAATGACAATAAATAAACCTGATATAATCAGTCTTGGTTATGCTTATATTAGATATTTAGACAATAATAATCTGAGAGTTATTAGGCAATGAAAATAAAGTGCATTTGGTGCTTTCAGACTTTCTTGAAAACCACATCATGTTAGAGATAATATACTTCTCAAATTCTGTTGCTGTAGTCTTTAATGAGCTGGTGTGACTTTAAAGTTATGTTGTTGGCTTAAAATGATGGGTAGTAACAGGGCTTTCCTATTTCTTAGGGTATAATTTGGGAACTTTGATTAATTCCAAACCACTTACGTAACAGAGAAATAGAGAAACACCTAGTAATTTGTAGCTAAATCATTCCTTTGGAAGTTCCCAACAACTAGTTGAAAAGACTGTTGTTTTGATGCAGTGTAGATGGAGCCTTGGGATAAATTATTGAGGGTCTGGGGAAATAAAATGATTACAGTAGCAATGTTTTTGAATTGATTTTTTTATGTTCCAAAAAAATCCATGTTGTACATTAATGTTTTATAATCATGAATTCAGAATTTGTTTTAAGCTGTAATTTTCTTGATTTTTATTTTGGTTGGCTAAAGAAAAACAGTTTTTCAAATAATATACAAAGTGCCTTTCATTTGAAGATGAGCCTTTACCCATTTTCTTCTCAATTAAATGCCTGTGTCAGAGGTTTGTGTTTTTTTTTTATTGCCTATGTAATGTTTCTTATAGCTGCAATTATGCAAAGCTAAGGTAACATTCAATTGCCTGTTAAATCAATCAAACAGCCAGAGTTTTTATTGCCTATGAATATTTAAAAGAGATATGCTAGATCCCATTCCTAATTTCAGAGTGTGAGTTTGCATTCAGATAAGTAATAAATTATTTCCATCACTTTAAAAGGCATCTTTCAGTCTCTTTCACTCTTCATAATTATAAGGCACTATATTTTCTACTCACGGTAATAATTTGAAAGATGGTTAGCAAACCAAGAAATGGCTTCAAACATCAGACCAAATCATATCATTTTTACAACTATTTATAATAGCTTTATTCTCCACCAGAGTAACCAAGCTGCAGAAGATATTTTAATAATACTACAAAATACATAATAATAGTAGTAATATTATAATAGTTGCAAAGACTAATTTACTGCTATAATTGTCGAATATGTATTTTCTCATTTAGTTCTCACAATAACCTTATGATATAGGATCTTTTATATCCCCATTTTATAGAAATGAAAAGGGTATCAAACATCAAAAAACTAGGAAGAAGCTATGGAGCATTTAGACCCAAGTTTTTTGCACTTAGGCACTGGCCACATGATCATTCAACCACATTACCTCCAATCTCTGTGATTCTTTGCTTATGTTAAAAGTCATATGGAAGGGATACCTGCACTCCCATTTTTATCGCAGCTCTGTTCACAATAGCCAAGGCATGGAACTAACCTAAATGTCCATCGATGGATGATTGGATAAGGAAAATGTGGTGTATATACACCATGGAATACTACTCTGCCTTAAAAAACAAACAAAAAAAAATGAAATACTCCCATTTGCAACAACATGGATGAGCCTGGAGAAATATGTTGAGTGAAATAAGCAAAGCACAGAGGGATAAATAATGCATGTACTCACTCATAAGTGGGAGCTAAGAAAGAAAGAAGGAAGGAAAGACCACAGTGGTGTGTTGGACTTGCAGAGGGAGAGAACGTACCTTTGGATACAAAGTGGAGTTGGAGGGAAAGAGGGAGGGTGAGGGAGGTTGGGAATAATTGAGTGGGGGATATGGGGTACAAACACAATTTGTGGTAATGGGCACGCTGCCAGTACGGATCTGGCCTTTATATCTTGGGCATGAGGGGTGACAATCAGCTTTGTGTCTCATGAATATTCATAACCAATTTAAAAAAATAAATAAATGGGAAACAAAAAGTAAAAGCTGCCTGCTGAGAAGTGAGTATTGCAGTTAACTAGTTTCCCAATTTTTAGAAAAAGTTTACAACATGAGCTTAAAAGTATTAACACTGACAAATTGAAAGAAAATGTTTTAGAGTCTTAAATATTAAAGTACACATTTAGAATTCCAAAGCCTTTACCAGTTCTCTTTATTAGTGATATTTCATCTTTGTTATAGATTATTAATGCCCCCATTTGTCTCATTCAAAGCTGTGAGTTGTTTCACCTGACGTTAAATAGCAAAGTAAAATAGAAAATGTCAAACCTAAACTGGTTTATTCTGCTTTAATAGCAACCTCTTGATTGGCAGCTAGAGGAACCTATTAATTGTTCTGGGTAATTATGAATTTGAAATGTTCATTCAGTATCATATCTGCCTTAGCATAGACAGACTAGAATTGACAAATATTGATTAAAGGAACACTGTAAAGTAATCCAGGAAAATAAGTGACATTATATCAGTCATGAGGTCTAATTTTATTGGAAAGCCATTTGTCTAATAAAATAATATGCTTTATTATTTTGTCAATGTTTGTTTTTTAAAATATCAATCTCCAGTAATGTTAATAGTAATACAGTTTTTGAGCACAGTTTTATGTCAGTCCTTTTGCTAAGGAATTATGAATAATATCAAACTTAATCCCCACATTAGTTTGATGCAATAGATTTGATTAGCTTGCTTCACAGATGTTGAGATGAGGCTGACTTTCATTTCCAAGGGTGAGGCAAACTAAGTCTTCCAAAATGCCCTCTGAAAAACACCAAGATGCTGAGAAGTGCCCGACAGACACTCTTTTAAATATATTCTCACTTGCAGGGAAACATGAGTAAATCTTTAAAGGCCAGGCCAAAAATCCTGAATAAAACTGAAGCCATACAGGTAATGTAACTATGAGCACTGCCCCTAGTACTGCCCTGGAGCCAAAAGCTAATACTAGGAACCCACATTTTAGGTGAATTAAGCCATTTGGTAGGAAAAAGATCTGAGCCTCAGGCTTAAGCAAATGGGACAGGTGAACAGAGATTCTACACAAAGTTAGGTAATATCATTAGTAAATTCATGGGCAGGGGAATTTTATCTGTCTGCAGAGGGTATCAACATAGAAATGTGTCTGTCTCTCTTCTCACTGTGAATGAAAAGTAGTAGTAAGAGTAATTATAATAATCTCACCTGAAAATTTGTAACTGTGGGCCTATTCTTGTTGCGGATCTCTTGAGTGTGTACTACCACTAAGGGTCAAGGACTACACAAACAAGAGATTACATTAAAATAGCTCCAGGTTAATAAGCACCCTAGCACTAGTCAGAAGCAAATGCAAATCCTTTCCAAAGAAAAATGCCTTTAGTATCCTCACAATCTAAACTCCATGAAATTTAAATTCACATTAAAAAAACACCACATACAAACACAAGAAAATAAGCCATTATGAAGTGACGTCAGCATACACAACATGGGGTGAATTTACACCATCTCCCCTAGAATTTTTGATATTAGAATTGCCAGATGTACAGCATAAAATAAGTAGTTAAAATATTAAGTAAATAAATGATTATTATATATTTTTTGGCTGGTCAGTACAGGGATCTGAACCCCTGACCTTGGTGTTACAAGGTCTTGCTATAACCAACTGAGCTTACCAGCCAGCCACTTAAAATTTAAAATAAGGAATACAACACTGTAAAAGTTAACAAAGATTTGAAAAAATAAAAGTAGAACAACTAAAATTAAAAAATATCACTCTATAAATTAAAACACAAATGAGTAAATGAGTATATTTAATGCATGTTAGACAGTTGAGAAAAATGATTTACAAAATAAAGGGATAGTTTACAGAATGTGGTGCCAAATTCAAATAACGTGGCATCATTCACAATAGCGAAGTTATGGAGACAACCTAAATGCCCATTGATAAATAAACAGAAAAAGAAAATGTAGCATATACATATAATGAAATATTATTCAGATGTAAAAAATGAAGGAAATTCTGCCATTTCCAATAACATAGGTAAACCTGGAAGACATTATACTAAGTGAAATAATCAAGACACGGAAGGATAAATACTACATGATACCACTTATACAGTGAATCTAAAATAGTCAAAATCACAGAAGCAGAAGTGAAAGTAATTAAAGTAAAAGTTAAAATAATAGAAGAAAAAATTCTCAATCAATACACGATAACACAAGAAAGGGAGAAAACAAATGTTATATGAACATAAAACAGAAAAATGGTGAAAAAATACATTACTAGTCACAGTACTATTTACTCAGTAAATTCATTCCATAAAGGTAGAGATGTTCAAACTAGATTAAAACATCAAAATTCAAAAAAAAATTATTGATTTGTGACTATTCATGAGAAACAAAGTTGATTGTCACCCCTTATGCCCATGATGTAAGGGCCGGATTCATACTGGCAGCCTACCCATTACTACAAATTGCATTTGTACCCCATGTCCCCCACCCAATTATTCCCAACCTCCTTTTCCGATCCCCTTTCTCCCCCACTCCTCTTTGTATCCAAAGGTGTGTTCTCTCCCTCTGCAAGTCCAATGCACTACTTTGGTCTTTCTTTCCTTCATTCTTTCTCTCTTAGCTCCCACTTATGAGTGAGTACATGCATTATTTATCCCTCTGTGCTGTGCTTATTTCACTCAACATAAGTTTCTCCAGGCTCATCCATGTTGTTGCAAATGGGAATATTTCATTTTCGTTGTTGTTGTTGTTTTTTACGACAGAGTAGTATTCCATGCTGTATATATACCACAGTTTCCTTATCCAATCATCCATCGATGGACATTTAAGTTGGTTCTATATCTTTGCTATTGAGAACAGAGCTGCGATGAACATGGCAGTGCAGGTGTTCCTTCGACATGATGATTTCCATTCCTCTGGGTATATACCCAGAAATGGGATTGCTGGATCAAATGGAAGATCTATCTGTAGCTGTTTGATAAACCTCCATACTGTTTTCCATAGTGGTTGCACTAATTTACAGTCCCATAGACAGTGAAGGAGTGTTCCCTTCTCTCTATGCCCCCCCATTTGTTATTCACCATCTTTTTGATTGTAATGTAGTTTTACTTTGCATTTCCCTGATGACTATTGATGTTGAGCATTTTTTTCATGTACCTGTTGGCCATTTGTATGTCTTTCTTTGAAAAATGTCTATTCAGCTCCTTTGCCCATTTTTTTAATTGGGTTATTTGTTTTTTACTATATAATTGCTTGAGTTCCTTATATATTATGGATATTAATCCCTTGTCACATGCATAGTTAGCAAAAATTTTCTCCCACTCTGTAGGTTGCCTTTTCACTCTGTTGATTGTTTCCTTTGCTGTGCAGATGCTTTTTAGTTTGATATAGTCCCATTTGTTTATTTTTTCTTTTACTGTTATGCTTTCAGACTCATGTTCATAAAGTCTGTGCCCAGATCGAGTTGCTGAAGTGTTTCACCTATATTTTCCCTTAGTAATGTTACAGTTTCAGGTCTTATACTTAAGTTTTTAATCCATTTTGAGATGATTTTTCTGTATGGTGAGAGGTGCATATCTAGTTTCATTCTTCTGCATATGGATATCCAGTTTTCCCAGCACCACTTGTTGAAGAGGCAGTCTTTTCCCTAATATAGGTTTTTGTTGCCTTTTCCCAATATCAGATGGCTGTAAGTGTGAGGAGTGATTTCTGGGTTCTCAATTCTATTCCACTGGTCTGAGTGTCTATTTGTACACCAGTACCATTCTGTTTTGGTTACATTAGCTTTGTAGTATAATTTGAAGTGATGCATAAAACAAGAAAACATATTGAAAGTGGAAGGATGGAAACAGAATTTTTTATGAAGGATTAATCAATATAAAGCTTGGGCACCTAATTTCTATTCAATAAAGTAGACATTAAGGTCTGTGTCATTATTAAAGATGAAGTAGAGCAAAACATAACAATTCTAAAACTTGTATGTCCCTGGTAAAATAACTTTAAAATACATAAAGCAAAAATTAACAGAATAACAAGAAGAAATACATAACTACATCATCATGGCAGGAGATTTCAGTGCCTCTTTCTTTCAACACACCAGACAAAAGTTAATAAAGATAGTGACGGTTCATTGTTAATAATATAGAGAAATACCAAATCATGCTGTTACATTTGTCTCAAGTACATAGAAGCCTCAACACATTTCACGTATTTGGTATTCTCAAATACTTTTAAAAATTACTAACAAGTTAGAGTAAATAACAAATACATAACCAAAGTAAATCATTCATGGGTCAAATATAAAGTCAAAATGGATAGTTAAAATGTTCATGGGCTTCTTTGAATGCTTTAAAAAAAAAAGGACTGAAAATTAATGAGTTAACAGCCCATCCCAATATAGGGATAAATAGAATAAGTGCATGCAAAGTGAATGGATAGAGCAAATTTAAGAGCAGAAATAAAGGAAATAAAAACAACATGCAATCAATAAATCTAAATTGCCCATGTTTGTGTTTTAATTAGACTAATAAACGAACTTCTAGCAAGGTAGATCACGAAAAAGGAGAGAAGCCACAAAAAATACTATCTTAAGTATATTAATGTTATCATAATAACTTCAGATTCACTGTTTTTAAAAGGTAACAGAAAAATGCTAAAACTTTTTTTCTTTTTTTTTACAAAAATAAATTTGAAGTTTTAAATGAAGTGGATAAACTTCTACAAACATATCACAACAAAATAGATAAAAGATGATACAGAAAACCTGAAGAGAGCTAGAAATTTAATCACAGTTAAGAAAATCTTCCCACAAAGAATACAGGAGACTGAGATTATTTTACAGTTAAATTTGAACACAAATTTGAACACAAACCTTTCTAGGAGTAGGTAATTTCAACTTTCAACAACCTCTTCCAGGGAATAGAATGCATAAGGGAGTATATTAGGTTGAAATTTCTAAGGTTAGAGAATCAAAAATCTGATAAAAATGGTACAGGAAGGAAAATCTCATGCCAACCTCACTCATAAATATGTAAGAAAAAGTTCAAAAAATATTACTGGCAAACTGGATCCGGTTGTTTATAAAACAATTTGTAATCTTCATGTTCTCTGTCCTTTCTATACCACTCTTTTTGATATTTTATACAGAGTCTTGTCTTTAAATATCATTTACATGCTAATGATTCTAGAAATATTATCTCTGGCACAGACCTCTGCCCTAAACTCCAGACCAATATCCACCCTCAAATTTTACATATATTTCTGCTTGGGTATATAATAGGCTACTCAAACTTAACATACTCAGATTTGAGCTCCTATCAAAGCTACCCAACACAGTTTTCTTCATCCTTGTTAATGGCAATTCATTCCTTAGATTTCTCAGACCTAAAACCTTAAAATGAACTTTGGCTCCTCTCTTTCTTTACCAGTCTCTCTCTTAGCAAATCTGAACGTGGTCTCAGCAGATATAAATGTCATCTGGCAGGCAATGAGAGGTACAGAAACCACCTCATTTTTCTGTATTAATCAGGTTATTTTAACGTCAATAACACTAAGTCCCCTTTTAGACCTTGTTTTAGTTCGTTTTGTGTTGCTATAATAGAAATACCTGAGACTGGGTAATTTATAAGGAAAAGAGGTTTATTTGGCTTACAATTCTGGCACAGCCGCATCTGGCACAGGCCTCAGGCTGCTTCTACTCATGGCGGAAAGCAACAGGCAGCCAGCAGATCACATGGCAAGAGGAAGCAAGAGAGAGAGGGGAGGTGCCAGGGTCTATTAAACAACCAGCTCTCGCAGGAACTAACAGCGAGAACTCACTCATTAATCTCCCCTCCCCCTGGGAGAGCATTAATCCATTCATGAGGGATCTGCCCCCATGACTCAGTCAACTTCCAACACTGCCGCATTGGGAATCAAATTTCCACATGAGTTTTGGAGAGGACAACACATCCATACTCCATCAGACCTCTTTATACTAGTGTGTCCTTAAGAGAAAAATGTAAATATTTGTCTGTGGGTATAAATAGGCTATGGCCATAAAGAGATGATATTAAACCTATGCTCTAGATGATTGAAGAAGTCAAATGTCTTTTAAAAAATGCTAACTCTTTATCTGTTTTGTTGATAAGGTATAGGTATGATTTTTAGCAAAAAAATTTAGGAAAATAAGGCTAGTGACCTGGTCAATATCATGGACTAAGATTTTGGATATATTCAAATTTAGCAGGACATATACAAACAAGGTAAGCTGTATTTAAAGAGTAAAATGTTATGAGCTACTGAATTTTCTCTAAAATGGTATAGAGTTAGCAAAGAATCAGCTAAGGTTTAATATTTAACTCCTCTCTTGGTACATGAAAATACTTACACTAATTTTTACCTTTATTCTTTCTAAATTGTCCATATAGAAAATGCAGAATCTAGTACTTAAAACAGTAGTTACTACAAACTTGCTTACTTTGCTCAAGTCCTGTTCACTCTTTTCCTCATTAATTACAGTTGTGTTCCAAAGTGCTGGACGGACAAATATGAGGAGATTAAAATGAGATAAAAGAGGAAAGGGACAGTGATAGAGGCAATAAATGTTTGATGATGAAAAAGTCAGAGAGAAGGTCCAGTAACTTAGGTTGATTGTAGAAGATGTATTGTTGGTTTTCGAGATAGTGAAAATTTAAGCATGTTTGTAATCTAAGGGAAGATCCAATGGAGAGACATACTTAATATGTAAGAGCAAGGATGTATCCTATCCTTATAGGATAGGATGTATGAGAAAAATGGGAGGAACTGACTTTGGAAGTGGAAAAGAAAAAATTCAGAAAATACAAAGTTATTTTGAGGTGGAGAGTAGTAAAGCTGAGATAATTTATTCATGAAGTACTCCATCCCTGAGAGGGAGCTAGATTTATTTTTAGGTTGTTTAGGGTTGGTGGCATGCAGAAAGGGGGATGAGGGAAAAGAGATGGTGCAATGAGGAAGTAACAATGAAAAGTATTTGGAATAGGAGCTCTTTTGTTGTAAATATCCATTTAAAATAAGCAGAAGTGTTAGCAAATAATATTGTGGACTTGGTAGTAGTCAATAAAATGATTTGCAATGGGAAAAGTTAATTATCTGACTTTCTCCCACAGTTTTCCACAAACTAATCATTTTATTCAGAACAACACACATGTAGACACATGGACAATCAAAGGTAAATGGACTTCTACTTGCATTATCTTTAATTAGCATCTCCAAAATGCATAACATTATATCCTGAAACATCTAATTGCCTTGTCTTTGGAGTCTTTTCTTCCCATTATGTTTATATTTGAAATCGTTTATTGAATATCCATTCATTTTTTCCTCCACCAGTGATGTCACTGTGTCCTGGTGCCTCTACTGTGAATTTCATGTATTTTCTAAAATCTCTTTAGTTCATCCAGTTTGGTTTAGATTCTTATACTAGCCTTTTATCTATTGGCCATTTTTTTCCAAATTATTGTAATCGTGATCAGCCACATAATTTTCGGGGCCCAGTGCAAAAAGAAAATGTTGGGTCCCTTGTTAAAAATTAAGAATTGCAAGATGGCAACAGCAGAGCATTAAACCAAGTGTGGGCTCTCCTAAGCATGGGATACTATGTGACTGCACAGGCTGCATGCACATGAAGCCAGTTCCAAGTGTCCTTTTATATATTTGGCTATTTTTACACCAAAATTGCTTCTGAAAATATTTGGAAGTTAAAAACTTAGACTTATTTTTATAGAATATCATTGCTTAAGAATATTTTACTGGAAATGGTCAACCAACAATAAATGTTTTAATGTTTTGAAAGGTTGAATTTTTATCTTATTTTTAACAGGTTAATAATGGATGCAGTTTTTAGGATTATATTTTTCCATGTTTTGAATTGGATGTTTTCTTTCCTTACAGTGAAAATAAAAAAATATGTTGGATATCTTGAATCTTGAATTCCCTAGGTTGAATGCTCTGCAATAAAACTTTAATCTTTATATAAAAATTGCACCACAAGCAGACTGTTATGGCAAACATCTGTGTTCAAGGTGACTTCATTTTTGAGCTGAGTACTGGACTATGCAACTTGCTCTCGTAATAATTTTAATTGAATAATTGGGCAAGAGTGATTACATTTTGAGGTGAAAAAATTCACTTGTGTGAAATTTACACATAGGTAATAAACCCAATAGCCCAGCTCTCTTTAATGGAAGAAAAATAGACAAGAATGTGTATGCTGTTTTCTTTATAAATTAGAAAAGTTTTTCTCCTTCTTCATTTGCTTTATCTTCTTTTGTTATCTGAGAAAGATATCTTTCTTTTTCTACCATCATTTGTGTGAGTTTTTAATAGTACCTTAATATGCATCTTGTATTTTGAATTTAATTACTCTCCATTTTATACATACAAGAACAGAAAGAGTAAATAATCTTCACAGTAAAAAGGTCCATGATAAACACGTTTCATTCTTATTTTAATCACCATGTATCATGGAATTTTTTTTGTAAGTAGTAATCACATCATTGTCTTTATAATTTACCCAACTTCAGTAAATAATGTTCACATGGCCACTTGTGCTGACATTTCTGAAATATTTTATAAGACAGTAGTTAGGGACATGAAAACCAACTACATTGTATGTTGATAAATTTTTTAAAAATGCACTAGTTAAATTTTTCTTGCCTGCACGAGTATGTATGCCAAACATAGCACATTACCTTTTTTTGATCAAGACACAAAGGGACACAAAAACCCACATACACACATATATGTATTTAAATACACATATATATAAACATATACATATATATGTACTCAATCATTATATATTAATGTATAAATAATATTTACATATTAAATTTTCACTCTAGACCAATTATTACCTTTGGGAGAGCATTAAAATCTTAATGAATGAGTGTGAATATATTCATTTAGAGATATCTTGTCTTTAAATTTCTTATAATTTGGTGGTTGAACTTCTTCCTCTAATGTTGGAGTAGCAAAAGAGGGCATTAATATATGAATAAAAATGTGATATGAAGGCCTAAAAACTAGTAAATTGCAAAAATTAAATCATTTGTATGGATTGCTAAGTTAGCATTTTAGGAATAGATTTTTGGATTGAAGTTTTTCTTTTAATTGTATTATCTTTGTACCTTCTCAAAAAGATTCTGGAGTTTTTATCTTTATTTTATTTTTTATTTTTTGATATTTTTTGGTGGCTGGCTGGTATAGAGATCTGAACCTACAACCTTGGTGTTACAAGGCTGCACTCTAACCCACTGAGCAACCAGCCAGCCTTTATCTTTATTTTAATGAAGCTTATCTATAATTTTACTTACAATTCATTACAGTTTACAATTAATATTTAACTCCCATAATATAAAACACTATTCTCAAGTTTAATATCCATCTGTCTCTTCCATCTTACTTTACTACTCTATGCTCTTTTTAAACCATTCTCTTTTTAAGCTACTTCATAGATTCTTACAGTTGAATGGTCAAATTTGTTATTTAATATTCAGGGAAAACTGCACTAAAATTACTTGTCTATTTTTTTTAAAAAGTGAAATGAGAGAGAGTATTGAACAACGTTACTTTGCAATGTATTCTCATGTCTCAGAGAAATCCATGTATGGAATGAGGAACAAAAATGCATATTCATTAGTAAGTTTCCATTAATACATCAGATAAAGATTTGCTTTCTGCTTATACCTTACCAAATTTCATATTGTTTTCTGATCTACATTGAGACATGCCAATTTAATAGCACTCTGCTCTTTGCTCTCTTTTGTAGTGAGCTCAAATATCCATTATTATTTATTTCTTATTAAAAGCATCTTTTCTTTCATACCACTCTTTATAGGTCTTCTCAATTCTGGCTAATCATCAAAATCACACAGATAGAAGAGTACAGGAACTTTAGTCTACACAAGGTCCCTTTCTACTTTCTCTGAATTTCTAATTTAGTAGATTTTGATCGAGTCTCGGAACTTTGTTTGGAAAAGTTCTTCTATAGTCTGATGATTATTCAGGTTTGGGAACCCTGGTCTAGACCTTTACATGAGAATGTTTAAGGCAGTTCACTTTGCTAATGTACCCCATGTCTCAGATTCACTCCCACTGTGGACCACTGACATTTTCATGCCCATGCACTGCTTATCACAGGGTGATCTCTATATTCCAGAGATGAAGCTTATTTTCACTCATGAACAACTAAACCAATCAGGGGAAAAAGTAGTTGTCCTTCACAGCCACACCTCCCTGCTAGAGTAGAATGAACACTTTCTAGAAAACCACAGCAAACTTTTGATGGAATAGAAAGGGCATCACTACGATCTTCAGTATGCTACCTCTCTGTCACTCCTGAGCATGATCTAGATGGAACAAACATTCTCTGTGGTCTTAATCTTCAGTTATATCTGACTTATGACAAGCACAAGAATACTACGAGTGACAGCCTATTACCTCAGACCTGCTTTTTCCTCCCCCATGCCAACAATTCCAGCACAATGGGTTTTGTCCACAGATAACAAGAAGATGCCACTGGTAGGAGGTGAGGGAAGGAGAAAGAAGAGGTTTGGTATCAATTTATGTCTATTTCAGCCAGCTTAATGTTTCTCAAGAACATTCTAGAGGATCATGGTCTCTTACAAATAATTGAATATAATGTACTACTTTGCCAGTGTTCATCTGTTCCCCATGCTCACATCAACACATGAGTCTTCTTTTTGCACTCCCAACTTACTGCTCAAGCACTGTACAGAATGTTTAGAAGCAGAAGAAAAAAGCAACTGTTCCTTACATCTTGCTCCTGCTGTTCGAGGTGCACATTCCAGCCACATGCATCATATCAAAGCCAAAGACTCTTAAAGGAGTTCCTTTCTACAAATCTGCAGCCTTGTCTATCTTATCAACTTGGAAAACAAAAGATTGGAAAGCCTCATAGTAACCTTAGGACAAAATAGTGCAGATATTTACTGCTAGACCTGGGGACATTTTTTAGTGTAATGTGGATAATTAGGGTGACAGAAAGCCATACATATACTCTATCTTTCACTTGAACTTCTCCAGAGCCATGGCAATCATCTGCAGCATTTGTGATAAATAAATATTTTTAGTCTTCATGCATTTAGAAAGGATGAAAAAGAATCAGTCATCCCAGATATCTCAGGAGAAAATGGGATTTTTCAGTTTCTCAGATACAACTTTAAGTAAGAAACAATCTGAATGATGGTTGACCACAAAGGACAACAGAGTCCATGGAATTTTACTCCAAGAGAACCTGAACACTGGCCTCAGAATATTAGGAGCCTACATCCCAGTAAAAGGAATCCAGCAGAGATCTCTAATGTGCATCAGAAAAGTACCATTTCTGGTAATCGAGGTGATATTTGAGATTACCTGACAGAAGACTGAAAGCTGTTTTATTCATATCCAATCTTGGTGACCATCCTTAGCTGCTCTGTAAAAGGGATTATGACAGATGTGCTCCCCGCACATCGTATAAATTCCAGGAAGCTGGAAGGAAATACTGTGTCCAGTCTTTATCCTAAGAGTCTGAATTCCTGAGTGGAGGGATTGACTAATAACAAGGGGTGTACACTGAGATGTTTGTCACAGTACTGCGCTCATTGGATATCACTGCCCTTTTCTAAGGGCAGTATCAACTGGTTAGTTCATTTCCATAGCAAAGACTAGTCGACTCACAACCACCAATCTTACATGCATTGGTCTCAGTAGGCTCTCTCTCATATGGGTATGTCTCCACTTGGCTAATTACCTACATACCTCAGCTTAGAAGCCCCAGCTACAATTTTTCTAATTGTGACTCCTGTCTTTCCCCTATCTATACTTGTATTAGGAGAGTCACTGCATGTGTCACTACCTGGGACAACAATAGAAGCTATTTCCAGAAATCAACTAAGTTGCTCAGTGGCTACATGCCTCCCTTTGTTTCTCCATTCATGATGACCTCCATTCATTACTTTTTGCTACAACTTGATTTTACCCCCAGATTTGGATTTTTGATCCATATCTAGACTCTATATGTTGCTTGAACAT
This sequence comes from Cynocephalus volans, assembly GCF_027409185.1. NCBI lineage: Eukaryota > Metazoa > Chordata > Mammalia > Dermoptera > Cynocephalidae > Cynocephalus > Cynocephalus volans. The sequence continues at coordinate 43,272,315 of NC_084478.1, read as the reverse complement.
GTGGTCTCAATCCTGACCCAATTAATCCCTGGACTCTGATTCTGTCTCACTTTTATGTATCAGAACATAATTTAATTATTTATGAAATCGATAAATTATTAAGTGCCTAAAGTTTAGATTTTCATATTAAGAGCATATATGTGCAGCCAGAGACCACCATTGAGCCAGAAAAAGTTTACTCACCAGGGATGCCTCAGAAGTTACCTTGAGAAGGCTTGGATAAGATGAACTCTTTAGATTCCTTCTAGGTTTACTGAATTATACTTCCATCACTTTCTTTTTGAACGTAAAATAAGGCATCAGTTTGCTTGTGTTAGGTCAGAAGACCAATTTCATTTGTCTACCCATAAAGATAAATGAATGCAGTAAAAATCCAAAAATGTCTTAGATATATTACTCTACAGCTCATTGACCATTCCATCAATGCTTTACTTGAAAGCAATGGCTATCTGATGTCAAATTCCATTGATAAAGTGATTCCCAAATATTACTTTCAAGTATGCTTCCCTCAGAGGTCACAGAAGAACTTCAGTGACCTGCTAAGACCTATAACAGATGAAGTTCCAACTAACCATGACACAAATGGTTTTAACATTTATATTCTTTTCCTGTAAGGGAAATTATGGAGAGCTCATGCACATGGTTTTTGGTTTTTCCTCCCAGTATGTTTAAACCCTGTGACATTAACACAAATAAATCTAGAATGTCCTTGAGAATAACATAACCTTCTTTTTTTATATTTACAGAATATGTATATGAACATGTGCATACCTTGTAATTATTTAGAGCCTACATCCCTATCAAATGCATTAACAAACATACCATAAAAACCAATTGTGCCAAGCCTCCCATAAGAGTTATATCTAAAATGGCTTAAAGCAACAAAACTGTTTTTATTTATTTGATTTTTCTTACAGGAATATAGTGTGGGCCCTTATTCTTCAGAAAAAAATAGGACAGACTAATTTGAAAACAGACAAACAAACAAACAAAAAACACAATGAGGTGAATCTTTTGATGGTTGCTGAGACTGTGAGCATTGGCAAGTTGGCCTTCCTGCTTTAAATTATATTCTTCCCCCTGTTCTTTCTTCTTAATTTCCATTTAATTTCCTTTGCAAAAATCTAACCTTGATTCTTCTTGAAAGGCATTATTTCCTCAAGCTGTTATAAGCATGCCAAGATATCCAGAAACTGTATATGCAAGTTTGTGGGAATCTATTACTTTCATAGACCATTTGAAATCATGGAAAATGAAAAGTTCATCTCTGATCACACCCAAAGATATCCAGGTCTACAATATGGGCCCAAGGTTTGCCTCAAATTTCAGCTTCCTTGATGATGTCTTCCTGCCACTTCTAAACAACTAAACATTGCAAAAATCTGTTTCTGAGATAAATAGAACATCCCTAGGAGTCCTAAAATAATTCCTGATGTTTTTATGGCATGCCTTTTTAAAAAGCTTAAAACTATGCTTCAGAAATTTGAATTGGTTGTTCGGTAATGTTATCAATCAGTAGGCAAAGTGTTGCATTTGATAGGAGCAATATTCCACACATGGACTTTTTAAATCCATCTATATCAGTAGATGGGTATAAAACGTGCAATTTGCTGGCTGTTGTATGAGACAAAAGCATTAGCATATCTTGCCTAGCCATTTAATCATGCATTGCTACTATAATGCCCAGTGTTTCACAGATATTTCCCAGGTGCTTCTTTATCTATCTATTCATGCCATCCATAAACCATTTCCTGTCTTTTCCTGGACCACATTTTAGCTATTCCTGATAACTATTGTTTTCCTCTGCTGCTACTTCAGTTTAGCAAGTGCTGAATTCATGGACAGTGTCCATAGTTTTCTATATACTTTGAACCGATAGGGAACAAACATGAAATGGTTTTATCTTAAACAGATGGCTGATTAATCTTTCTCACTGTCATCCTGAATAGGATGGGGTCATTACTTTGTGTCCTCTGTGTTCATAAACAGTTCAATCTAATTTGGTTCATTTAAAATTTCAATCTCACATTCAGTTCAGTGATCATTCCTGTTTCCAGCTCAAGCTTAAGTCATGGCCTTAGTGACCTGCCCCAGAAGGGAAGAGTGATCACCTTCTACCCTGTACCTCCACCTCCTTTCCTTACCCCATCTGAGTCACATTATTCTCCATTGGGCTGGAAAGTAGGAATGAAGAAAAATAGGCAAATGTCTCCTATTAACTAGCCTTTTTGTGGCGTTCTTGTGTTTTGTGTAACAAGGACATGAACATTGGTTTTCTCTGGGATGCAAGTGTGGGCTCTTTAAGAGATCTTGCTGAACTCTTCCATCATTCCATTTCTTTAGCAAGAAAAACATGTTCTGTAAAAACATTTTCAAGCCTCTTGATCCTGAGGTACTCTTGCTCCACAGGCAGTGTTCCTGCTAGACAGCTCAAACATGGCTGCTGTCTTCAGTGCCCACTTGATCTATAGAAAAGTTTTTGCCACACCACATACCAGGAAATATAGGCTTCTCATCTTTTCACTGTGTCATCATCTATTTTTTTAACCCCTCAAGTAAGTATACAATTTCTGAATTGGCCAGATACATAAGAAGAGTGTAAGTTGGTAATGAGGTGCCGTCCCCATCTACTTAGGACTCCCAGATTCTGCAGGTGATGGTCTTGGAGCTCCACTCACTTGCTATGGGCAGAAAGCTTGAAGTACCACTTTTTCTTCCTCCTTAAGGAGTAAATAGAAGCTGTTCCCACTTAATCCCTAGGCCATGGATTCAGCATGACTATGATTCTCTCCAAAATCATCAGAGAGTTTTGGTATAAGTAGGCTTGGTGAAGTAATGAAGGAAGGGCCAGATTTCCTACCTTTTCTCTAGACCCTTTGAGATGTCTTGTTATTTCCATCTCTTAGAATGAAAGGAACTTAGTATTTACTGTTTACGGTCAAAGATTATAGCCAAAATTCTAAGACAATAAATGGAATCCAATATATTCATAACCGTACTCACGGAGCTTCAGACTAGCTCTTAAGTTCAATAGAAGAGTTAGGCCAAGAAGAAACAGCTAATCAAAAAACACCGTCAAAATCACCGACAATATTTAGTCAAATTGAGCACTTTTATTACTTAGCATTTGAACAACTTACAACCTCTTAGTAGGCATCCAAAAAACACTAAAAGAAAGTAGTTGCACCAATCGCCCAGCCTGCTGAACTTGATGCTCCAGGAAAGGAAACTTCTTAGCCAGGACAGTCTGTACAGTGAAGTGTAGCTGTCAAATAATGTACATTAGTGTCCTCTGATGGGTCTCCACTTTAGTTTCTGTAAAAACAGATGAGCAGGACTTTGGCTTTAGCACATCTGTAATAAGACCCCTGTCTCCGGCCACTGTACATGGGAAGAAAACTTATTCCTTATTGCTCTACCTTCTGCCAGGTAGGGACATTCCAGATGGGGACAATTAAAGCTCTTCCCCAGATGGAAACTTCAAGATTTTGTAGTTGCTTTTTGTCATATTCATCTTAATGTGGGACTTAGTTTTCTTTTAGTTCATCTACTACTAAAATCAGTCAAAGAAGTAGGGCTTAATTTTAACATTTGCTAAAATATTTCATTACTGAGAAGAAAATAAAATAAAATGATGCCAGAAATCAAAACATTATACATGTCCAGATAGCACCGATGAGAGCTTATAATAAATAAATAAATAAATAAATAAATAAATAAATAAATAAATAAATAAATGTGTCTTTATTCTTACATGATGATTATAAACAATATTTTCATTAAAAAAAAACCACAATAATCTGACATCTGCTCTTTTTTCTTAGTACCTAGAGAGAGAAATTCATACATAGAATTTGAATAACTCCCAGGTAATTTGTCTTCACAAAGAGCCTGAAGGTTTTTTCATAAGTTGAAGCAGAACATTCAAGAAACTGCCATTCGTGAGAAAATCCACACCCCAGATTTCTGAGAAGCCATGTATCTCTTGAACTCTCAGCCCACTGAAGAGATTCTCTCTCTCTCTCTCTCTCTCTCTCTCTCTCTCTCTCTCTCTCTTGGCATAGGGTTAATAAAAGGGTTAATTTTATAAAGTTAAGCCTGGGTCTCTTGATTAATATTGGAGGCCAATGCCTTATCCATTAGGTAACTGGGGCTCCTCTCTTGATTAATTGAAAAAGAAACACTGTAAGTAACCAAGAGCCCCATGATGCCTGGCACATAGTAGGTCCTAAAGTAATATTCATTACATAATTGGATAAAAACAAATGTTTGTGAAATATTCTAGGAAGTCAAAGGACGTCACGCTCCGCATTCCATCAGGCTCGTGTAATTCCTGCACCACTCCACGTAGGGCCCCATGGCACGGTGATACCTAATGAAAACCTTTTCTAAGCCCTGCATTCAGTTGGCCCTCCCCAATCACAACTCACCCATCAAAATTATCTTTCTCCACTTTTTCACCAAAAAACAAAAACAAATACAGTGAAACAATAACACACTCTCTTCAAAGAAGAAACAAAGAAAAAAACGACAAAAGCTCTACCATTCCCACTCCTAGATCTCACAGATATTGAAAGAAAGTGATTTTATAGTCTTAAACTAATTCATATTGTAAATCAACTTAGCCAGGTGTATTCCTTTTTTACTTTAGCTTATTGATTTATAGGTCATATATATATATATATATATATATATATATATATTTTTTTTTTTTTTTTTTTTTTTTTTTTTTAATTGTGGACTATTCAACTAAGAGGTGAATTGCAGTCAGTGTAGGTGTGTAGGTTAGGGAGTTTTTGACAGAAGAACATATCTGGCATTATTTAACTCATGAAATGTAGATTTGGTTTTCCACTTTTTTTGTTTGTCTGAAAAAAAATGTTTTATCTTTTCATTCTACTAGGTTTTTCTCTGCTTTGGTTGCAGTCTTCCCATAGAGAGACACTGTGTGTATATTTCATTTCTTCAGAATATAATGTGCATAGTATTTGCTACTGTCTAGAAATCTTTACTGTAAGGAAAATAGATCTTTATCATACTTTTCTCAGCAGATTATATTTTAGTAGTGAAACACCCACATTTCTAACTCATTTGCAATCACGAGCTTACCCATCACCACTTCAATGAAGTAAAAATTGTTTTTTTATGTGGAGTTTAATAAGTATTATATAGGACATGTCGCTGTCTTAATGAATATCATTTTTTGTAAAAGTTATTGGATAACTTTTCTAGTTTTTCTCTATTTTTAAGCATGCATTCCAAAATGCATAACCAAAAGTTAAATACATTTTTGGTTCCAATTCTCAGGTTTTTATTTCTTATGAAGACTTAATTTTTCCAGAGTTTCTTAGGCATACTGCACCATGATTTAAGTGTTCATAATACTGTGGTACAAAGATTAATACATTATTTTTTAAATGAAAATGTGAAGAACAATTAATTTACCATGGCGATGACTTTCCATTGCCAGCAAAATTCATTAAACTTTTAATTTTTTAAACTTTTTAATTTATATTGCAGAGCACGTTGAAAAAGTAATAATTTATTGTCATATATATTGATTTTTTTTTTACTTATTTTTATTTATTTATTGTTTTATAAGTTGGATTAAAAGTTTCTTCATCATGTTTTTTTCTTGGTAACCATTACTCGGCCTCTATTTTCTACTTTTATATTTTTGTTGTTAATTGCCAGATTTTTAATAGCTTTCTAACTCTCCTTCATATTTGCTGCTTCCATCTAGCTGTTCGATTCCTCTTATTGCTGAGTGGATTAGTTAATACATGAAATAGCATTTTGAAACAACAGTCGAACATTATTCTGTAATAAAAACAAAAATCTGATTATGGCTCAGGACTCCCTACCAGCTCCATTTGATGAGACAGCATGGGTCAAGTCAGCAGAAAGTCCTAGAAAATCCACAGGCCTGGCTCAGGACTCCCTACCAACTCCATTTGATGAGACAGCATGGGTCAGGTCAGCAGAAAGTCTTAGAAAATCCACAGGTCTGGCATCCCATCAGGGTCTGTCTAATAAGATATTTTGAAATAGAAGGCAGCTTGCTATGACTAGTTGAAAGACTGCTGCAAACTTGGATTGACATCGGGTCTTTTCACTGCCTCAGATAATCAAAGAATCTGTGTAAATCAGTATCTCTTATTGACTGCCAGGCCAGGCAAAGAACCATTCCACCTGAGGTCAACTCTGCCATCTTCTCTTAGGCCATACTGCTCCTTTCAGCCCATAGAATTTCATGAATAGAAAAAAAGTTTTCTAAAAATAATTTTAAGCCTAGATATGTGTCTTAATGTTATGCTTATATTACATCCTATTCTATTATAACACAGTTCTACAGATGTGCACTGAAGAGTATGCTGTTTTTGCCTTTAGCCAGAGAAAGGACCAAATTTAAACAATGCCTGAGAAGGTAGTTACTGCATGTTGTGATTGGGAGGTTTCTCCAGTCATCTGTCACAATGCTGAAATTTTATCATTAGAGATCCATTTCTCTGGAGGAGCTCTAGGTTGGACAGAAGGCTCTGATTATAGCCATGAGCACTGTTACCTGAATTATTATATGACGTAACTTCTAGTTTAAATTTTGACTGAAAAAAAAAAAAAGGAAACGGTGTTTGAATTAGAGTACAGGGCAAGATTTTGATCACTAATCTTGGGTAGAGTATTCTAATAGAAATAGATTAAATGTTGGTTCAAATAATGTTCCATCCTATTCTGACACTTTTAATACCAAAAAATATATAATAATAATAGGGAGATTAATTCTCCAAAAGATACACATCTGAGTAGTGGTGTTTTTGTTTTTGTTTTTGTTTTTTTGGCTGATTCTGTTTGCAAATCCATTTTTGTCTGACTGCTTGAACTTTTCTATTTCACCCATTAAAACCCTTTTTTATATCATTTATTCAGTCACAGACAAAGCTATTGGGCTTTATTCTAGGAGCTGGTATTGAGCAATGAACAAGACAGCCATAATCCCTGACCTAATTAGAGCTTATAGTGTGAAGTAAATGCACAATATGATGTGGTACATGCAAAGACAAAGCATAAGAGAGAATATAAGAATTATAAGTATGTGAGGTAATGCATACGTTAAAGAGCTTAATTTAGCCATTCCATAGCATATTCATATATCAAAACATCATTTTGTACACCATAAATATATACACTTTTTATTTGTCAAGTAAAAAAAATAAAAAGAATTCAAAGAGGAATGGGAGAAGTATCTTCCTGAATTTAGAGGGTGTCAGGCATAGCCACCTTGAGGAAATGTTCATATTTCTGAGGCAAGACTCAGAGGATAAATGTAAATTAGCCAATAAAAGGAAGTTGAGTATGAGATTGTTCCAGAAAAAGAGAACGGCATGTTTAAGCAGAAGAATCAAGAGGGACATCGTGTATGTTAGGAAATGAAAATTAAAATTCTTCTTGGCTAGAGCAAAGTGTAGAAGAAAGCAGCAGGTACTATAGAATGAAGGGACTTTTAAGCCATATTAAGGAATAAGGCTTTTATCCTAAAGAATATAAAGAATCCCTAGAGGATTTTAAGCAGAGAACCATAATTTTATTTTTGAGAGAACACTTTGGAGTGGCTGTTCAGGTGGGTTGTGGCATGGTAAGGTGCCAGCTAAGAGGCTGGTCCCATAATTGAAGCAAGATATGATAGTGCCTTTAACTAGAGCGATGGAAGTGGGGATAAAGAGAAAAAGATGGAATCAAGAAATATTTAGAAGGTATAAGAAAAATTGATGTTTGACTGACAAAGTATATGCAGAATGATGAAGGACGTGATAGAGAAGGTAGAAATATCCAGAATTATGCCTAGCAAAGGCAATGGTTATTTGTATTTCACTGAAATAGGAAAAATAAAAACAGAGAAAGTGCAAAAGCAAGTTGGAAAGGTGAGAAGTAGGTGATAAGGGAACACACAACGAGTCCATACTTGGTAGTGTTAAGTTTTGGTGGCTGTAGGACATCCAAGTGGAAATGTCCACTAGGGAAATATATATGCAAATTTGGAAATGGGGAGAAATTCAGACTTGAGATGTAGAGTTGAGGGTTGTCAGCATGTAAGATGTAATTGAAACTAAGGTTATGGGTAGAATGAGAATAAAGGAAAGCCTAGGACAAACCTGTGAAGAAATCAAGATTTATGGTACAGGGAGAAATACCGGGAAAGACTTTCTCCCCTCCTGCAGAATCACTACTTCCAGCTCCTTTTGCCTTGGTCCAAATGCTTTTAGCTGTATTCTTATGTGATCAATGCTGTGTTTTACATTGGCTTCATTGAAGAATAATGACATCTCCAATAACTTTTAAGTCTAAAACCCAGCATTTATATAGTTGATATAGTATTAAACATTCTGTATATAATATAAAAACCAAGATTATTTCTAAAACCCCAATTATGGTCTGTGGGAAAGAGTGTTATATTGTACCAGATAATCAGACCTACACTTCGTATATTAAGGAAAGAATGAATTCCCAGTAAGTTGCTTGCCCCAATCCTTTCTTTTATAACCACTCTTTTAAAGGTGAACAGGTCTTTGAAGGGAGACTTTGCAGTCTGTTCAGCATGCTATTTATACTTGAAAAGTGTTGAATTATCCTAATCATACTTATAGTAAAAATCAAGATTAATTGCAGCTATATTAGGATTACTTATTATTTGTTCTACATCAGCAGTAACACAAATCCAATTGTACAAACAATTTCCATAATCCAAATTGTGAAATAAAGTAGGGGGGAAAAAGACCATGCAAAACTGGTTGAAATAGTATTCAAAATAAATCCTTAACCAGATGGTTATCAAAAATTCTCTTTTTGAAAAGGAGCTGATTCTGAACAGATTGTATATATGTCTCACTGGTGGAAGTGGATTATCTGTCTTGAATTGGATTGTGGTGACGATGACCCTATTCTAAGTAAACCAAATCTCTTGAACTATATAATGAGATCAGGAGGAACATTCAGCCGGAATACGACAGATTGCAATGACTGAGATGATTTTGCTAATGTTTTTTCCAGCCTTTTTCCTTTATGCACATCATACTGTGTTTTTTTTCCTGCAGAGATCCCTGATCCTGTAGTTCTTTATGCTGATTCTTTTTTCTTTTTCATATATATATATGTATATATATATATATTTTTTTTATTATTATTATTATTATAAGAAGAGCTGAATGAGTGGCAGGAAGCTGCGAAATCTATCTTACAAAAAGGTGCTTTTGAAAGAGTCTAGAATATTCATTTACTGTGCAGCAGGATTGCAGTAAAACTATCAAAAGTGTACATCTGATTCACTTTTATTTCCTCTTCTCTTTAGGCCGTAAGGAGGCAAAAGTTGCTTGAACAGAGTATCCAGTCTGCCCAGGAGATCGAAAAATCCTTACACTTAATTCAGGAGTCCCTCGCATTCATTGACAAGCAGTTGTCAGCTTATATTGCCGACAAAGTGGACGCGGCTCAAATGCCTCAGGAAGCCCAGGCAAGTACAACTAGTAATGAGCTTCTGTTCTGTTTTTATTACCGGAACAAGTCGGTACTGAGTTTCTCACTTAAAGTTTATTCGACTAGTTGTGTAGAGGGGTTGTTTAGATTGACTGATTTGACTATTTGGAAGTAAGGGGGAAAATGGGTCTAGATTAGTACTCTAAGAGTTATTTTTGAAAGTTATGTAATGGAGGAATTTAAAATAGTGACACTTAAAAGGCAGGAGCACTGAGATCTCGTGTTTATCAACATTTTAAAACTATACTAAAGCTAGACGGAAACCATAGAAATGTAAATGGTAAAGAAAAATACTTTTTATGGTACTAGCGAAAAGCAGTCTCAAACATTTTCTTAGCAACTCGTCTTTGTTATCATGGAATCACAAGTAATATGGTCTCTATATTGTTCTTCATGGATGTGTTGAAAGTAGTTAATACACAAAATTAGAGAGATAAATTTGCATCTTATTACTAATGATTGTGCTGGATATACTCACACACACATGCCGTCAACTCTGCATTTAATCTGAATTATGAAATGTGTTTAACCAATTTCCCTAAAATGAGAGAGAAATATAATGAAATTAAATCTAAGTTGACTTTAAAATAAAAAAGTGTAGGCCGTATCTCAATTTGCTTTCACCTTGAAAAATATTTTTTAAATGCTGAGTTTATTTTTGAATAACATTTTAATGTAAAGTACAATAGGTATTATTTACTTAAATGTCTTTAGGATTGTATGATAGGAAGGTAATGTAAATATGTTTCAAATTTTATGTGCATATTATAAATACCGTAACCAAGCATAACTTAAACTTACATGCTATGATGTGAGGGGCATGAGGTTATATCTACAAATCCCAAAGACCCTCTCCCAACTGATTGTTGGAGCTACATGAAGTTTTTTGCTTTAAAATCAATTTGGGGGTAAAATATTGGATTCACAAATCGTGATTACAGTGCAATAACAGTGTGGTGAATCACATTTGAATTTGTGCCCAGAGCATCAGTGTGCACAATAGTATGGGTTAATTGACCATATTGTCTAAATTTGACCAGGAAAGTCCCTGAGAATGAGAGGCAGAGTACAGGTAGCTTTGATAGGCTTAAAAAGTCCCAAGCAAAGGGGTTCTATGGAATGCACACCATTGCAATAAGGCATGAAGAAAGAAAAGTTTAGGGGAGCATCTTCATTATAGTTTTTCACTAGGGCAATGAGTAAATACTGTAGTGAAAATCGGGAATAATAGTAAACATACCTTAGGATTTTAACCTCCTCAGTATATACACTTATTCAACCTTATACAAATCTAGTCAAGTTCTCCAGCATTCACTATCCTAAGACCTTCCCAATTTGAGTCACATAGAAAATTTTTTAGGCAGGCTTTAGTAAAATGCATGATAGAAATAAAACTTGTTCCTGAATCTAAAAGAACTACATGATTATAAACTAAATGCAGAGTAGAACTGCTTTATTTTTTAAATTTGGCAACATGCTCTTGGAGAAATGTTTGATTAAATAATGCTAATAACTTTCTGAATGGAATTAAGGAAACATTTGAGCAGTATAAATACTAAACATTAAAACAATACATTTTTACTTTAAAATATATAAAGAGTTGCTTTTTGAGGCATTCACAATAAAACTATGAGTAACAAATTTGAGATAAGCAAAAGCTATTATTGTCTTAGAAGAAAAATGGGGGTTTTAAGGGAAAAAAAGTCTCGTTTAATTGAAAAGGTATAATAATAGGACCCTGTGTGTTTTCTTTCATTTAGATACAAATGCAAGATTTTATAAACATGAAGGTCATATATTAATTTTAAGTAATACATTATAAAGTATTTTGTTTGGCTTTCTTAAATAAAAAAGCTATAGTAAAAAGTATCACTAACTATAGCAGTTGAAAAGTATGTGCAAATAACAGCACACAGGTAAATTAAGAAATTTCAAATCTAATTCAAGAGATTTAAAAGTACTAACAAGCGCAAATCTATTTTGCATGCATTTCTGGTTGCACCTGCATTTTCAAGATAATTCTTGACATTGAATCCCCTCAGTGATAATGTGTAATATTGGAAAATGCAAGTCCCCTGAGGGCTATTGAAACCTTCTAATTCTTCAAGATTTTATTTTAAGATGACAGCAAGTGAATTGTTTTCTGGAACAGTTATCAAGTACTCTGATTTACTTCAAGGATTACATTTCCTAAAGCTCAATTTGAAACTCCCATGAAAGAAAGAAGTAGAGAATAAAGAGGTTGTCTGTGAAATAAGAACTTAAGCACAATATGTCAGAGGATTTACAAAGAATGTAACCAAAATAACATTTTTTAAAGTGTGTGTATGTGTGTAATGGGGGTTAATTTAATTTTAATGCTTTGTCTTAAAAAAAAACAAATGTGTTTCTTTACATATGGGTAAAAGTTCACTGCTAATTAAAAGATCAGTGGGCTCTGCTTTCCCTTTTCAGAAATTGCGTAGTTATTTTAATTCATCACTGAGAACCAGGACAAAATGAATGGTGTTACTATATTTAGTACTCTTTTTAAACATGTGCTCAGATTTTCTGTCAATTACTGGTCACAATGATTTGTGGATGTCTGACTCCACCGTGTGGTGCACTGAAGTTTTGCTACTGAATTTAAGTCTGTTAATAGAACCCTTTTTCACATTTTAAGATTCGCTGAAATCCTCAGATATAAAAACTTTGCAATACTGTTATTAAGGAAATGTATGCCATGTGTTTAACTTTCTGACAGGTATACTCATTACATATAAAAGCAGCTGAAGATGAAGATAATTCCTTTTTTTCACATTTGCATTTATAACTATAGGGCTAAAAGAGCTTCCCACTTCCTCAGCATGTTAATCAGTTATCTATCATGATAAGAAATCTGGGCTCTCTGATTCTGAATTGGATTGAAAAATATTTTACTTTTTAATTTAGTAACATAAGCTTCCAAAACTGAAGCTTAACCTGTTAGACAGTAAAACTACATACCACAAGTATATCAGAACATATGTTGAACTATTGGTATTTTATTTCAAAAAATAGCACTTAACCAAATCACAATCTTAAATTGTACGACCACAGTATCAGCTGCTCAGTGGCAGCCCATTTAGAGAGATTGTTTTTTTAAAACTGCAAAATTAAGATGGCATCTTATTGATCCAAATAGTATAGAGCAAATTGGGAAAACCTTTCTAGATATAGAAATGTATCTTCTAGATATAGAAACCAGAAATTTAAGAACCATTTCAAAAAAACTATGATTAAATATATAAAAACCCATGTTTTCTTTGCAAGAATTTAAAAAATAAAATCGCCAACTTGTATAGCTGCAAATACACACATGGCATGAATTTAGTGGTTTATGCCTTAATTTTCCAGAACAATATACTGAAACACAGAGTTTTAGTTTTGGTACCTATGATCTGGTAGCAAAAATTCAATTATCCAAGATGCGCCCCAGACCAATCAAGTCAGAATCTCTGAGTGGACTCGGTCGTTAAAATTTTTAGAAACTCTCTGGGTTATTCCAGGGTGAGAATGGCTTTGGATAGTTCATTACTGGTAATGGCTGAATTATTTCAGTCTTTTTTTCATATCACCTTTCTCACCACTCTTATAAAGATTCTCACCTATGGCTGTGTTAAGATTTCAATGAAAGTGAGTAAGAGTGACAAAGAACTGGTGACTTTTTCTCCTATGTTGATTGTCCCCTCACTCCTATGGAAAGTGGGTGCAAGGCAAAATATATTCCTGAGAACTAAAGCACAAACTAATTAGACAAATAGAATTTTCAATATGGGTGTTCGAAGCTGAACTCAGCTTGATTTTCTTGTTTTTACTTTTTTAATTTCACGTATACTAATGTTCCAATTAGCTTGGATGTGCCTCTCAATCTTCTTAGGGGCCAGTGGTCACTATGTTTAAATAGCTACTTAAATGGCTGTAATTCTTAAAATTGCAAAGATACTTCAAAGCACACTTTTTTTTCCCTTTTTCAGTAATTTCAGTTTTTGTATCTTCAATATGTGAGAACAACCCAACATGGGTACCTTTTGAAATTCTCCATGTCATTATGTGAGATAACCACAAGAAGCAGTGGAGTTGCCCCGCGGCCTCATGTCCCACATAGTAGTAGATTTATATGCACAAAGAGAGGAAATAAAATTGAAGCATTAAGAAAGCAAATTATCATCAAAGTAGAGGGTCTCAAAATCAAAAATAGAAAAGTGTTACTATGTTTTTCTCACAAAGATGGAACTTTGGGGTGTTTCAGCTTCTACTACAGATCAGATTTATTCCTTCCTCCTCTTTTTCTCTCTCATTAACAATGTGGTAAAATTTAGTATCAGTGAATAGAGAACAAGAATCTTCTACTTTACCAAAGAAAGCTGGTGAGCTAATTACATTAGTTGCACCAAAAAAAAGTTCATAATAAGGTCTTCCTGTGTTCATTGAAGAAGCTAAATCTAACTCACTTTAAATAGGTTTGGTTATATTTAAATGTAAACATTCCAAACTATCAAAATCAATGGCTTAAAAACAAGGAACTAAATGCAGATTATGGTCTGTCAGATTGAGTTTATGATTTCATTAGGGAATAAAAGAGACTTTTATAGCATACATATGCATATTCAATTGCCAAACGACTCAGAACAGTCTAAATTTACAGCCTGTTTACTGATTTCTGAATAAGATCGCATAAACTTGCATAGGGGAATTCTTTCAGGATTTATGTGATAATTCAATGATTAAACCAAAGAAGGAAAACATGGAGAACTAGTCTAGAGATTTGGGCTCAAATGTTAAAACCCATGCAGCCATAGAAGAAATAATTTCTTTTTCTTTTTACCAGAAAAGTAGATATAATGGTAAATTCAGTGCAGTTTATTTTTAAATCTGTTGAAATGCTACCCATATGTGTCACTATACATAACTGATTATTTCCAATTTAGAATGACTATTGTTGTCATTTTGACATGTTTAATAACGTGGGAAACAATCACAAAGAAGAGTTGCAGAAGATGGAAAAGATTAAAAACATGCCACACGTCATTGACTATACTTGGAGAAACTGCACAGTATTGTGTCCCACAGGATGTTTAGTAAAGAAGTAGACATCCGTCATGTTATAAACCCAGAGGTGTACAGTCTGCAATTAAGTTATGGTATCCTATTGTGAAAATCTTTCTACAAATTCTGAAAATAAAGATGAAAATAGCAGCATCGTACTGTGGTCACAATGAAGAGTTTTGCGGTACTCTGAATATTTTGAGGCAATTTAGATTCAACCTGTTTTGCCAGTTTTCTCTTATACTAATGGATATTTATGCCAAAAAACATAGCTCACAGAGAAGTTATTAATCTGAAATGTACACCAAGATAATGCTTTTTATAGCACGCCCTGTTTTATTTATTTATTTTTTTTGCTAGCATTAAATATCTAAAACTTTTTTTTTTTATATTTTATTTGCTTTACTGTTATTTTCCCTCTCCACCTTCATTCCTTTCTAACTAAAGTTAAGCTACAAGAGAGCAGGATCACCAAGCAGATTCTCAATAAATATTTGGCAAATTCATTGAATTCACAAAGGTTTGGTCATTAATTATGTGACAGACAGATGTGACAGGAATGTAAATTTTCAAAACATGGACAAGCCCCAAACGGTCTTTGCTATCTTGTCACTCATAAGATACTATAGAAGAAAGATGGAAGTTAAGGAATTGCTGGCCAACCAAGTTTGCCACAATTATTAAGAACCACTTTGCCAAACAAAAAAATGCAAGAGGGTGGAATACACGGTCCCCAGCATTACTCTCTCCTACAAATCAACCGATTTACAACTATTGAAAAGCAATGGCAGACAAGCTGGAGCTCAGGAGAAGAAGAGGAAAGACCTATGGAGTGCATGAAGGCAGGAGAAGCCATGATGAAAGAAAGAAAGGACCATTCTGACTGCTTTGAGCCCCAGGCACTTCCGGGCTGGCCGTGGAGAGCACATGATGCAAGAGTTGGCGAAAGCCATAGCTGTGCCCTTTGTATGAAGTTGCTTGGAGGTGGCAGGGGAGAAGAGAGCCCTCAGGCCAGCGAAACCACTAATAGGGTTCCTGTGGACCCACATAGGAGTGAGGATCCACAGACAACAGAAAATAGGACCCATTCAGAGGCCGGTGAGTCATCGCAAGGGACCAGCACATGGCACATCCCATGAAAAGTGTTTGGAGTGCAGGTGGTGGGTGAGACAGGCCAACCAGGGGAACACTGGGGCACAGCATGGACAGCTGATCTGCCCTCTAATCAGCACAGGACCACTCAGTGGAGACTAGTAAGGAATATAGAACTGCAGGGGGTGCAGTTTCCTGAAAAGACTCAGGCGCGGACCAGAGTTTCCACACAACCCAGGTGTTCCAGCCCTCACAAGACCTAGAAGTGCTCAGAAGGTCAACAATTAAAACCTGAGCTGCACAAAAAGCCTTCCCCAGCGAATCAGCAGCAAAGAAGCAATTTAGCTTAGCTCAATCACAGGGATCAAGTGCTGGTCACTACAGGAAGTTCCTCCAATTTAGAATTAAGCAAAGGACAGCAAATTAGTTCCAGTGCAGAGTTTAATTGGTGGGAACATTGAATAATCCAACACAGAACTGAAAGAAAAACAAAATACCCACAGATCAGAGACAAAGTTTGATATTAACTAGTAAAGGTCTAACATCACCAAAGAACACCTATAAAATCTAGGAAAACCGGAAGCCCCCTAGGCTCCCAAGCTAGGGAGGAAGAAGGGATGAGGGCCTCATCCACAGCCCCCTGACATCAACAACCAGCCCAGTGACAACCACTGAGTTCCCACAGGAAGCTCCCGGGCTCCCAAGCTGGGGCAGTCAGGGGCCCAAGTCCTCAGCCTCACCCCCTTAACATCTGCAACCAGCCCAGTGATGACCACCAAGCCATGTGCAGGAAGCACCCTGGGCCCCTGGGGCAGTGGGGGTCCGAGGGCCTCGGCCATACCCCCTTGACATCTACAACCAACCCAGTGATGACCACTGAGCTGCCACTGGAAGTGCCCCAGGCTCCCAAGCTGGGGCATTGGGTGGCCCAGGGTCTTAGCTATGCCCCCATAGCATCCATATCCAGCCCAGTGACAACCACCAAGCTGCTGACGGAAGCACTATGGGCTCCCAAGGGGGACAGTGGGGGGCAGAGGTCCTCAGCCACACCCCCTGACCTCCACAACCAGCCCAGCAAGAACCAAGTCACGGCTGGAAGCCCCCTGGTCTTCCCTGCTGGAATGATGGGGGTGCCATAGGCCTCAGTCATGCCCCCACTCTTTCCTCCTCCTCCCACCCTATTTCCCTTCTCCTTCCCCCTCTCTCCCAACTGCTCTGCAACAACATCTTAGAATGAGGGGGAAGCCGAACTCAGCTGCAGCTAGGCAAGCTGCCACCACCCCCTGGGGCCCAGCCACGGTCCTGAGGCATGGGGTTGGGGGAAGCCGAACCCGGCCACCAACAGGTAAAGAGCACACCAAAAACACCATGTCCACATAGGTAGCCCACCATGGCCACCACAATTGCCATTGCCATGGTTGCCACAAAAGTAGTTAGTGTCTATAGCAGCAGTCACAGCCACCATGCAGATGGTACGTCAGACTCTCAACCGCACTGACACAAGGAGAGGCACCAGTGGAAACCAAAAAAAAAAACCAAGTAAATAAAACGTCCTTTCAACAAAGCACTCTGGAGTGATAGAAACAGCAGCTAATTTACGATAATAGGGGAGGACTTGATCACGCCTATCTCAGTACTGAACAGATCATCTAGGCAACAAACGAACAGAGGAACAGTCGGAGAGAAGAAATCTATGGTCTTTAGATCGGGGAGGGGGAGGAGGGTGGGGAGGGAGAGGGGGAAAGGGAGAGACTGGATAAGGGGCATAAAAAGTATATTTGTAACAATGAATATGCTAATAAAAATTTTTTTAAATAAAAATTAAATTAAAAAAAGAAAAAATTTTTAAAAAGAACTTTTTTGACACTGGCAGTTGATAGTATCATAATGACTTCTTGTCATAGTGCTTTAAAACATTGCCAGAGTTTGGGTGCTTTGAAAATACTTCCAAAATATTTTAAGTAGTAAAAATTGGATTTTTCACATGAAAAGGACTAATTAATGGGAAGTACATATTGCAGCCTCTCTGTGTATTACGTGCTTTTCAAGGAAAAGTCTAATATTTTCAAAGCATCCACATCATTTTATTTGATCATTACAACAGCCTAATGAAGTAGATAAGTCAAATATTTGTGTTTAAGGGAATATTTGAAAGATCAGATTAATGATTGAGACTTCGGTTGATGGAAATGTTCTAAAATCGGATTGTGGTGATGGATGCACAAATCTGTAAAATTGCTAAAATATTTATTGACTTGTACATTTCAAATGTGAATTTTATGGTATGTAAATTATACCTCAGTAAAGCTGTTTTTAAAAGAGACTACTTAATAGAGAATAACTCAAATAGTATATTTTTAAAAATTATTTTAGGTTACCATCAACTTTTATACCTCATTATTTTGATTCATAGTAAAGAGTGAAATGTGAAGAATTTTCTTAACCTGGAATTAACTCAAATGGTGAATATTTCTTGATGACAAGCCTGGTGTCCACGAGATCTTTTATAGTAATATTATTATGTTTCAATTGCTCACATTCTAACACATTGAATGGATTTTATTTCTAAATCCTTTTTACTGAAGCTGGGATTTGAACCCAGATCTGCTTTCTTCACTTTGATAGTAAGCCTTCTGTCAAGTGAAAATTATCCTACAGCTACTACAATTCCCCAATTATTTCTATTCAGCATTCCAAAATGCTCTCTAAAGTTTGGTTTCGTCACTTGTCTCATTTGAAAATTATCCTTAAGTGCTTGAAAATACATAATTACAATGGTCTATTCCATTATCATCATTATCATTACTACAACTAAGTATAATATCGTTATTAATATAGTATAAGAAATAACAATTCCACAGTATGTTCACTTTTTGTATTTAAAAGGATCTGTTATTATGTTTACACAGAAAAATTTACATGTTGTACTTCTCTCCTGGAAATTTATGGCCCGATTAAAAAAAAAAAACAGAAAAACCTGCAATGCTTTTAGTTTAACCGAGACTTAATAATAAACCACAGAAATGTGTTCTTCCAGAAATTTGTTAATATACCACAAAACTCATAGATCAAGGAACAATGCACAGGATATACAGTAAAATAGACTGTTTCCTTCATACCACCACCGCCTCCCCACACCTGTCAGAGTAGTGGGGGTGGGGTGGAAGGATGGTTACCAGTGAATAGTCTTAAAATGTGCACCATTGCTGCGTAAACTTAGATAGACATCCACACACAGGCACACTTCACTCACTCACTAAATATGTAATAAGGGCTTCTGTTGCATATTCCTGATAAAAGTAAAAAAGTCTCCAGATGATAAAATTTAGCTTATAGGTAATATTCTGACTTGTTTAATCAACTTCTGGGTGTTTTGTTTTGTTTTTACAAACAGTAGTAAAAAGACATGTGCATTTCTTTTATATTTTTTACTTGGTGAATTATTGTAAAGTATAATCTGAGACTTTTCAAAATTATTTGCTAATGATCATATTTATATGTTTTGCATGTGCCCATTTTTGAAAAGTACACAACATCCAAGATCTTTTATTACATTGTTTTCCTTTAATTTGTAAGTACTTGTTACATGTGGACATTTCTCCTTCTGAAGGATGCAATTTCAAAATTAATATCTGTTTCAAAATTATTAATCTAGCAGTGTTACAGTTCTCTGTTAATAGTCAATAATCTCAGCGTGACATCTTTTAACACTTTTCTTTCTAAAATATTTTTAAGTATTTTCTCTAGAATGATTTTCATTCTTTGCTATCACAAAAGCTCCAATAATTATTTGATATAGTTTCCTTTATTCCATTAAATACTTTAGACAGCTACAGCTTAATTTTGCTTGCCATTTTCTGTCATTAATTTGATATATGACAATGGTCTGATGAGGTAAAGCATGATAAAAAGCCCTGCTCTCTGCTCAGTTAATTGTAAAGTGCTATATTGGAAATGTCATTAATGTTTGATCGATTTTTTGTTCTATAATTTTGCCCTTTACCATCTTTAAAGAAAAAAATGTTCATTTCCATTTCTATTGTTTTTTCCTATTTTGAATATATAATGCAATGAACATAATTACTGTATTGTCAAATGTATTTTATTTTTTGTAACAGCATGATGATATAATTTGATTTATATTACTTCACTTTTATGAAGAAAATCTAGTGATTCTGAAAAGTATTAGTGTGAGAACTCTTTTTAGAGCATACATGGATGTTCCAAATCAGTAGCTCTGGTTTGCTACTTCTTTTTATTTTGTATCTGTTGGAATTTACTGAATGTATATGAAACCAGGCTGATAATTTCACAAGATAATTTGTTTGTTTTCAAACAGTTAACACTCATATCCTGGTAGATGTATATATTAGATGAAAATAGAACTCAAATTATACATCCTTCAGATCTTGAGGAGGATATACAAATCTAGTAGCTACTTATGGAAATCATTTTCCTTTTGATTAAATCTTCTGTCCACAATGTTTTCCTCTGCAATATTATTTTCTTTCATCATCTAACCGTAATGTCAAAAAAGGACAATGTAATGTTTGTCTTTATTTTATTAGACAAATTTTTAAATAGGAGGTTGTCCATTCTGCCTGGAAGTTTCCATACTACTCTGTTAAACAAATCACTTATCTGTTTCACAATAAACCTGCCCTAAAGTGATAAGCATTTTTTTAATTATGTGGTTCCAAAATAATACTCTGATGAGGTTAAGTAGAGTGGGTGGTAAAAGATTTCCTAAGTGCACACTAAAAATTAGTTATAATTTGAATGTAAAAACTGTGGAATTAATTTGTAAAGGTGCTACCCTGATATAAATTCAATGCATGTTTCCCCAAAGAATCAATTGGAAATATATATACATTTTATTGTGTAATTTTAATAATAGATTGAATTATGTTAATAAATATATTAATTAGATATTATAATTAAGTATATTAATTATCCAGTTGATATATTAATTGTATAGCTTTTCCCAAATCTACTTATGTGACATACTCTGCCAAAAAAAGCAAAAAGATAATTTGAGCAATGAACTGTATTGCTGTTGTATATACACAATGTTTATTAATCCATAAAATACTCTGACAAGTTCGGTAGTACACATATTTATCTTTCATTTCCAAAATATATTTAGCCACTGGGTTCTTCTTATGCAAAAATCTACTTAATTCATAAATAAATTTTGATCTCTTATCATAAGAACAGTAGTATAGGCATGAGAATTTTTCCAGAAATGCCTATAAATTATGATAAAGTCTCAGTTTTATGTGATGTCCAACCACGATTTTTTTTTTCAATTTATTGATTTTAGTGGTGGTGACTTCTCTAAGAATACATAAACTCATCCTCTCAAAAGTCTAACTACTTGATATAAATATGAACATTTCAAATTCCATGTAAGGTTTTACACTGAGTTCCAAATTGCTGAATCTTCCTCTCACATGTTACTTGGTCCTTCACATCCCCTGGTGGCAGATAAAAGTTAAGTTTTTGGCTGCATGTTTGTAAGTTATTGTTGCTCCTATTGTTTATTATGACAACACATTATGGCTCAATTGAAAAAGTGTGGAATGTACATCAGAATGCCTGTGTTTCAATTATCACTTAGGTCATCTTTGCTTTGTTTTGTAATGCCAAGCTTCTAAAATTCTGAGGGACTGTCATTAAGGGAAAAAAAATACAAATTACAAATAGAAAATTAAATTCCAGATTTTAGAAGAGTCTCTTGCAAATGAAGGACTATAAAACATAAAATTCATTAGCTTCACACTAATTCCTCTTCTAGATGGTTATTCTTACTCCAGCCACATTCAGTCTTTCTTTCCATAAAACTAAGCATACACATGTTGCAAACTCAATCTTTGCTACCGTGGTTCCCACAGCCTGAAAGGGGATCTCATTTTCTTTTTCACTACCCCTCCAATGTCCGTTCTCAACCATACGCAATTTAAATAATGCCAATTCCTTAAATTTCACCAGGTCATAATAGATATTAATATTTCCCTTCTGTTTGATTATAGAGCTTGAGGTTTGTTTGTTTGTTTGTTTTTGTTTTTGTTTTTTTTTTCCTGTTTAATAAAAGGCATTGAGTTTGCTACTTAGCTACCTTGGGCATATCAACATTTTCACCCTCATTTTAAAATGATGATGATAAACACTTATGTTAATTTTATTAGGAATGGAATGAATTATGTAAAGTGTTGGTATAGCAGCTCACACAAATGCCTGCTTTGGTGATGATGGATACTGATGATGATTTGTTTTCTGTGCTCTTCTCTTATCCCTCTGGTATAAAAGGCTAAAAAGACTGTGTATATTTCATTTTCTCTTTCACTATATCTTGGTTGCTGAGGGTGTGGAAAAGGTTTTAAAATCATGTAGACAGATACTATTACAGACATGTAATTTGGGCCATCTACTCTCTCTGAATATCCTTTTATTTTTCTCTCATCAGTTTCTTTTCTCCATCTCCACAATTGTGATACAACCTTCATGACTTTCCTCTAGACTATCCCTGACCTCCTCTCTTATCCTCAGCAGATACCAAGGGTCTCATCTTTATAAGAAAATGATACGTAACATCGTTGATAATTTATGAGTAAATATTTGTGCAAAGAACTTAAACAGGTCTTTTTACACATACTGTCACATCTAATGTTTTTAACCACACCAATGTAGTCATCTACTAAAGATATAAAAATTTCCCAGATATACTGTCTACAAATTATGATAAATTCTCATTGCTGGCTTCTCTTTATCATTCTCCGTTTAGAGATGAGGAAATTGAGGCCCAGAGGTTTTGGTGCTTTGCCCAAAGTGGCAAGTCAAAGCCCTGAGATTTAAATCCTAGTTACTCTTAACATTATTCCATTTTGATTTCTGAGAGCATCAAGTAAGAAGCTTCTTGTCCCCATATCCAAAATTATCTCTACCTTTGGTTTTTTAAAAGAGCTACTTTTCCTCTGGTTAAAATTTTTCATTGGCCATGACCTTTGTTCTCCACTCCATTTCCCTTGCTTTCCATGGGGTTTTCCTAATCAGTTATCTTTTTAACTTTTTTTTTTAAAAAAAATCTTTATCCGTTGGCTCATTTCACAAAGCTTTAAAATGTGTTCAAGTCTGAGTGACCAGAATTTCATTATGTATGGAGACGAATGTCTTCAAATATAATTTAAACTATATTTATAAGGATGCTTTTGGATCTTTAATCAGGCTTTTCCCATTGGAAATCTGATTTCTTCTCTCATCATCCACTGACTCTGTTCTATCTACAGTGCTCATTGACCAGCTAATGTACCCTGGTTACTATTTATCTCATTCAACCTGTCTCAAAATTGACATTGTTGTCCTCTCTCTCATTCTTAAAATTCTTACATCACTGGATTTAAGTGACATTCTCTCTCTTCCTGGTTCTTCCTCTTCTCTTCATAGACTGTTACTTCTCTTTCTTTGGTGCTTTTCTTCTCCACGTTCCTTAAATTGCTGTGTCCTTTATGGTTTTCTCCTTGCTCTTTCTTCCTAATCTCCTCTAATGTTTAAAAACACTAAAATAAATACATATTGTACAAGTATGTGTTTTCCTCTTTTTCTCTCTCTGCACATACACACCTCTAGAGTGATTATAAAATGGAAACTTATTTCAAAGTATTATTGGTTTATAGTAGCATTTTCTCACTATGAATTTCTTCAGTTATTAGATTAAATATTAGCAATGAAACTGTTACTATCTGTGATTCTGAACAATTTATAAATTTAAAATTTGTTTTCATTTTCAAAATACTAGAAACCATTTAGGACATGAGGTTATTTAATTCCTAATTTCCAACTACATTTGTAGTTCTCTTTCTGCCAAAGTCTTCATACTGTTCAGTGCCCTATCTTTACAACTTGCTTTCCCTCAACCAGAAATGCTTTTGTTTTCATAATTTCTATCTCCTTGCATAGCCAGCATACTATTTAGGACTTTTATGTACAAGTAACAAAATTGAGTTAACTGAAGCAAAAACAAAAATGGGGGAGTAAGATTTGTTATAAGGATAAAGGGAAGTCTCATGAAAGCCAAAGGCAAAAATAAAGTTTTGACTCAGGAAGGGACTAATGCCTGTGTTTGGATTTGTAACAGTTATTTATCATTATCTATAGCGGTTTTGTGGGTTGAGAAGGCCCAGCTGGACTGTTCTCTCTCAGGGTCTCATGTGATTACAGTGAGTTGTTAGCTGGTACTGTGGTAACCTGAAAGCTCATCTAGGCTGGATATTCAAGATGGCTCACTCGCATGGCTAGCAGTTGTCAGCTGAAAACTCACCTGGGGTTGTTTACTGAAGCACTTAACCGTGGCCTCTTCATGTAGCTTCGGTTTCTCAGAACATGTATGCTGAATGGATTCCAAGAGGGAGCACCCTAAGAGTAAGTGTTCCAGAAAGATGAAAGTGGGGCTGGCCAGTTAGCTCAGTTGGCTCAAGGTCATGGGTTCGGATCCAGCTACCAGGCAGCAGCAAAAAAAAAAAAGTAGAAGTTGCCAGGCCAGTTAAGGACTTTTGCTATAACTGGCAGAGCATCACTTGTGCCATATTCTATTGGTCAAGGCAGTCAAAGGGCCAGCCTAGATTTAAAGAGGTAAAGAAAGAAACTCCACCTCTTGGTGGGTAGTGGTGAAAGGAGCACATGGTGTTGGGAGCTATTGTTGCAGCCATTTTTGGAAAATGCCATCTACTTCAGACTGTGATTGGAAGCCCTCAATATTTTTGTTACCACCTCTCTTTCTGTACCTCTGCTTTCTCTGCTTATGGAACTTTGCTATTCCTCAAATGACACTGTAAACTATAGACTTCATAAACATAGTTTCCTAGCATATATGACACAGTTTCGAGCATCTATAGAGTACAACCAGACTTTCTTATGTCAGTTCTAAATATCTGAAAGAGAATCTGATGGATCTATCTTGCCACTTGCATTGTCAAGGTTCTAATCATCCATGACTTGGGGGTGGGTGACTAGGATTATGTGGCACAAATATGTTTGTTATGGGCCAACCTTTTTGAGTGGGGTGGGCATTTCCTAGCTTAATGGTCATGGCCATAAACCCCCTAAAGCATCTGCTACTCATGCTTATTAATTATTCAGAGTTCTACTTTAACATTATCTCCTCTGTGGCATCTATTAACTCCCCATGTATAAGTGTCACTGCACCTTACACATTCTTATAAAATTTTATAGATTCTTTAGCATTTCTTGTTCTAAGAACAGTGTTATGCACTATGGATGGATCACTAACGCCAAGATTCTATGGGTCCTGAAGAAAAGTGCATATCAGTATTTCTCATGCAAGGTAGTTACTCAACCAATAAAGATATTGTATATAGTAAAAAAAAAAATACACACACACACACACATGCACACACACACACACATATACACACACACATCCATTTACATTAGTCTTTGCTCTTATTTATTTTAAGGCAGAATTCTAATTACTTAAGGAATTTATAATTAATTTACTTTTATACTTTTATGACCAATATGCTAAGGAATAATATTAAAATGTATCTGTAATTTTATAACCTTGCATCCTAAGGAACTCCATCACCACTTAGCATATATTCTTGTGATAATTTTCATTGCTCAGTTCAGGGCTCTAGTTCTCTGTGGTAACTGCTAAGCAAAACTGATGTTATTTTCTAATAATATGTACCAGAATTGACTCCAGTTGCTGTAAATTAGTTTATACTAATATGCATTACAAAAGTTGTCTGGGATGATAATTTTATGGGTACTGTGGTATAAGTTAATCAATTTCTTCTTCCTTAACTTATTTATGATAAACTATCAATTGCAGAATTTTAAATTAGAATAATTTGACACCTAGCTGTTTCTTGCTGGAACTGACAGAAGAAATGAACAAACATTTTTTTGGTATCTGTACACTGCAGGATTTGACCCATCCCTATAACTGGTTCAGACATCCATAAGTTAAATACAGACATACTTTTAAGTATAACTTGATAAAATGTCTTTATTGAATATAAAAATACGGAAATATTTTATAGTTATTTTAAGTTCAAATATCAATATCTATAGAAAACCATTTTGAAGCATTTAATATATCTTTCCTAAACCGATAGTTTCCCTGAAATTTAACTAGAACATGACACAGAACGACTGAAAAAAATACTGCTATTAAGGAATGTTATCCACATATAGCTTTCTTATTATATCTTATTTCTTTCACAGTTAGCTTGTTTTTAAAGGTTAACACCTTGTCTTTGGTCAGATTTAAGTGTAACTTCAAAGATAAAACAGTGTTAATTCTATACATTAGATATTCCCTTTTGAAAATTATATCTGAAATAGCTGTTTGTCATCACTGATTCAAAATGATGGTTTATTTTTCATAATAATCTCAGTAGGGGAGAAATTCCATTTTATTTTTTTAAAATTTATAGTAAGTAAAAAAATACGTGTTATCATTTTAAAGGGGGCTACATTGTGATAATAGTTTAGGAGAGTTTCTGAATCCCATCATCTTAAAACTGAGTTGTTCTTTGCAATAATTTACAGAGCGTGCTGACTAATAATGTTGTTCTCCCTACAGAAAATCCAGTCGGATTTAACAAGTCATGAGATAAGTTTAGAGGAAATGAAGAAACATAACCAAGGGAAGGATGCTGCCCAAAGGGTCCTATCTCAAATTGATGTTGCACAGGTATATTTTATTGCATAAACTAAGGAACTTGATTTAGTTGAACATTAAAACATGCTTTAGTCCATATTAGACAATTTGATTATTAACAAAATTGGGATTGAGGGCATTATTTGAAAACTACAGTATGATTTCTGAACAATATTTTTTGCTTTGTACGTTTAAAATATAAAATAGGTTAATAAATTACCTTTTATTTAGTATCACATTAAGAAAAACGACTGAATTTTTCTCCCAAATGTGTGTTTAGCATGTGTGTATGTTCAATGAATGGGGAAAAAAAGATTGCCTTATTTTGTTTTTATTTTTATTCATATGTATCTTCAGAAATAAGGAAAAATTTATTAACAAAAATAGGACTGGTTATTGTTTGGAAGGCAAAATTAAATTGGTGCCTTTTTACATTGTCCTTACAGAAAAAATTGCAAGATGTCTCCATGAAGTTTCGATTATTCCAGAAACCAGCCAATTTTGAGCAGCGTCTACAGGAAAGTAAGATGATTTTAGATGAAGTAAAGATGCACTTGCCTGCGTTGGAAACAAAGAGTGTTGAACAGGAAGTAGTACAGTCACAATTAAATCATTGTGTGGTATGTATTTCTGGTGGCAAATATGCAGCTATCCTTTACTTTCCTTGCTAAAATGCATTTAATGATCCTCTTTTAAAATAGAAAATTGTTTTCAGGTAACTGTAATAATTATACAATATAATTTTAAGATTAAGAACAAAAGTTGGTACAAGTGTATTTAGAGACAAGAACTTTTACTGAAATAGTAGCCATTTAATGCCTATTGTATAAGTGTTTATTTTTAATATATAATTCGGTTGAGGACTGTTCAGAATATAAAAGGAGGTCTTCATTTAATTCTTATGGTACTTTGCATATATATTTTAATGAAATCCAGGACGGGAATATATTAATCTTAAAACAGCAACAACATGGGGATGTATTTCATCTTAAATTTTGCAATAGAATTGAAAGCAAAAAGGACCCAAGTACACTATAACTGTGACTAAGACCCTCATTTGTACAATGAGAGCTGTTCATTCTCTTCTGTGAACAGGTCTCTGATGTTACCTCATTAAACTTATCTACCAGTGAATATGAGTGGACAACAACCCCACTTGTGCCCAGCTGTGCCTATGCCATGCATCAGTACAAAGAACACAGCTTAGTTTGTTTCTGGTTCTGGTTTAAATGCCAAGACAGATTCAAGTAGTCCTTCCATAGGAAATCTTTTCTTTACAACTTTTATAGTTTTATTACTTAAGATACTCTATGTGTGCTATACTTATGGGCTTGACTTCAAGAGATTTTTGTTTATTAAAAAAGTTCTTACTAACACCAACACAAATATAATGAACTTCTCCCCTCCTTGGTTATAAGTATTTCCTTTGTCTATTAAATAAAATGATGTTAATGGCTAACAATACCTTGGATGAGCTTTAATCATAAAGGTAAATTACTGAGATTTTTTTTTTTAATTTTAAAGAGTAAATCATTTGGAAGTATCTCTTATTCCAAAATTCATTTAGTTGACTCCCAACATAACAATTAATGACTTCAGTGTTTCCAATTACCCAGATATTTTTATATCTAAAACAAAAGTAAAATGAAGTAAAAAAAATTTGGAAAGCTTAGACAGAACTCATAATTATTAATAAAAATATTAACATCGATCATCAAAGGAAATTAAGATGGAGACAGATTATGCACATAGACATAATTAATCAGATAAGTGCTTAGCTTTTACAAAATGTTTTGTTTTAGACAGTGATTTTAAAACTGAAAAGAGGAAACACACCCAATTTTTTTCCAATCATAAAACAATGACCTCATAGCAAGTTTGTTTCTTAGTAATAATAAATAGTTATTGTTCAGACTTACCCCTAAAAACTTAAAGCAACAATATATAAGGTAAACTATTACATATACTTGTATTTCTATATACACATATACAAATGTACATATATACATGTATACATGCATACATACAAACATATATCATTCCAGGAACATAACTACACAGCAAAGATATAACACCAAGTCGTGTTTGTGGTATAGTGGTAAGTATAGAGGTCTTCCAGTGTCATGACACTTGTCTCAGGAGGCTTTGTTATGGCAACCTGCTCTTGTGAAGCAATGTGTATGTGCTTTATAGTTGTGTTGTATATGTGAGTTTTAAATAATATTTTCATATATCTGTTTACATTTTTTATCAGCACAATTAAGAAAATATATTTGTAAAATCTAGTTAGCATTTTTTAAATTACATTACTTCCTTATATATTATATAATATATACTGAAATTATAAACTAGAAATTTAGATGTTTTACGCTACTAAAAGCTACTAAAATGTAAACATCACGAGTATAACAGTGAACATGTCTATCTTGTCTTCCACTGACTCTTTAGTGACTCAAATACTATTTGGTACAGGGTAGGTACTCAATAAGTGCCTGGTGAATGAGTGAATTAATTTATCCAAACTCACATCTAGAAGTACATAACACTCCGCTTAAAATAGAAACAATAACTTTTAGAAATTACCTTTATGGATTTGGAGTGAAGAAGTAAATGTATATTAGGTACTCCAAAAAGTTCACGGTATAATACAATTAAAAGATCACACAAATCTTTCCATGAACTTTTTGAACTATTCTCATATATGATGCACTCTTACTTTGATAAGAATGGCTTCAAATTATGCATGTCTGTATGCGGGTATATAATTACAGGTAGAAACGTTAAATCAGCAGAAAATGCAAAAGCTAGATTTTGACCACAGCTGCAAAATGGTAGTCCATTAAAGTTGTAAAAATAGAATACCAATTAAGGTTATATCGATCCTATTTCTTTTTATTGATAACAATATGATATAATTTAACGCTATTGCTTATTTTTATGCTTTATGTCTTAACTTAGAACTTGTATAAAAGTCTGAGTGAAGTGAAATCTGAAGTGGAAATGGTGATAAAAACTGGACGTCAGATTGTACAGAAGAAGCAGACGGAAAACCCCAAAGAGCTTGATGAAAGAGTAACAGCTTTGAAATTGCATTATAATGAGCTGGGTGCAAAGGTGTGTATGTGCTGAGACCACACACACTACTTTCTACTTTCCTTATCAATTGTAAAGCAAGAGGCAGTAAATTATGTACAAATAGAGTCTCAGAAGTTCTTAGTGTCTCTTTCTCTCTCTCTCTCGCTATCTCTGTTTCTCTCATTACACACATAAATATGTACATATATACATTCACGTGTCACTAAATGACTGGGATATGTTCTGAGAAATGTGTTGTTGGGGGACTTCATCATTGTGTGAACATCACAGACTGTACTTACACAAACAAAGATGGTATATGCTATTATACACCTAGGCTGTATGGTATAGCCTATTGTTCCATCCACAGTTGTATATGTTGATTGAAATGTTGTTATGCGGGAAATCTGGAAAAATCCATTTTTATTAGTTAATAGTCTTTATTTTTATACTTTAAAAGCTCTCTAATTTATATTTGACATGTTTTAAAAAATAGTTTGTTATCATCCTATGACCAAAGGTTCTCCTTCTAATGTGTTGAAAAATTGAGGAACACTGATACCCAATTACTAGCAAAGCATGATGATAATCTAGAAACAAAATAGATTTCTACTGCTTTCTTCCTTAGTTTACCAAGGTACCTTTGGAATAAAAGACCCTCATATTCTTCTAGAGAGGTTCATCACTGTGTTATATATCACCACAGAGAGAGAAGTTATATCTACACTTGATGTCTCATTCCAGTATATATCAATTTTCATAGAGGACAGTTATTTCATATTTAACATTAATTATGGAAGGATGAATAACCTTTAATCTCTAATCAATAGATACTGAATAATATATAATATTAATCCTAATACTGCAATTTATTTAATTCTGTAAATCTATTCTCTTTATACTCAACACTTTATAATTTTACCTATATGACTTTACATTAAAATAATGTGATGCTGAAAGTATGTTAAGAAAATATATATTATGGAAAATTGGGTTTTCTCAGTTTATTTATTCAAATATAAATTATTATCTGGGTCTTTTCTGTGTCATAAAGTATTTGTGCGAAGTCTTTGCCTTTGAGAGAGTAAATTTAACCTAAAATAACATAGAATAAATCACTTAGAATTTAAAGCAATGGAAGTCACATTAGAACACTACTAGTGCCCCAAATTGAATATTATCAAGAATTGGATGAATCTCATAATGATGTAAGGCCCTATTTATCCCTGAAAATAAAGAGTTGAGAGTTTATGTTTATTTTAACCATTTGACACTTAGTAATATCATTAAAGCAAAATGAAAGGAGTACTAAAAAATCATACTTTAATAGCACGACAGAATATACCAAAAAATAGTGCAGAAATTTATTTTTGAGTTAAACATTAATTTAGGAACATTAATGATTGAGGGATCATGTATAAATACCATTCTATAAAAATAATGTAATTAATACATTCTTTGGCTGAAACCAATGTGCGCATTTTGGCCGTCAAAACATCTTCACCAACAGTGGTTTTGTTTAATAGAATCAGAGGCAACAAACGGTATTTTATAACATTATGTTTTATATGTTTAAAAAAGGACCCTTCCAAATTTATATGATTGTACTTGCCTCAATTCAATACATGTTGCCTTTTTGTAGTAGTTAGCTCAGGCTAACATAACAAAATGGGTAACTTAAGCAACCCATTATAGACTGGGTGTCTTAAGCAACATAAATTTATTTCTCAAAGTTCTGAAGCCAAGATTGCAAGATCAAGGTGCTAATTCATTTGGTTTCTAGAGAGGGCTCTCTTCATGGCTTGCATACCTTCTCAAGTGTCCTCACAAGGTAGAGAGAGAGACAGAGAGAGAGAGAGATCTCCTTCTCTTCTTAAAAGCTCACAGTTCTGAAAGGGTAGAGTCCCACCCATATGACCTCATTTAGCCTTAATTCCTTTCTAAAGACCAGATACAATGACTCAACATACAGTCACACTGGGGGTTAGGGTTTTAACATATGAATTTCGGGGGAACACAATTCAATTCACAGCACTCTTCTTACAGTACACAATTTTATTGTTTTTAAAAAATATTAGACAGTTTAATTGTTCAATGAATAAAAATAAAAGTTTTTTATATCTAAATGTAATTAATTTTATTTAGAGATATTAATCCTATCACCCTTGATGTAGTAATACCTATCATTCCTTTTCTGGCTTCTCCATGCTTTGATTTTTATGAAAATATACATGAGTAGCAATACTCATATCATCCCCAAAATATATTTTTAAGTGTTCATGAAACAATAACAGCTAAACATTTTACTGCAAGTAGTACTTTTTTAAAAGTATCTGTCCCCCCGAAAAAGTGTAAAATTCAGTTTTCCTTCAGATGGCAGTTTCTCCTGTGTCTTAAAAACCTATTTAGGTGGATCTAAACAAAAGAAAATAAATAAAAATCAATAATATATTAGCTCTGTGGAAATAGAATTCTTTTTTTAAAACTAATAGTGCATAGAAAAAATAACTATGCATAGAAGCACATCATAAAGTACATATATTTTTTCTCCCTCTCACACAAATAAAATCCTTGTAGTCAAAAGGGCAGACTATTTCTTTCAGGGAAAAATAGAAGGGAAAATGTGTCAAAAAAAAAAAAAAAGAATTTGCATCCTCAGCAACTAAATATTTTCTACATGTGTACACACCTCTAAAAGAAACTAATGAATTTTGTTGAATATTTGGAATTCATATCAAGGTTTCAGGGTGTTTATTTTGATAATACTATTTTAAATTCTTTATAGATATATTCACCTTTGATGTTTTCTCATGGTTATGGCTGTATTCTTATTTTGGTTGCATATGTATATATCAGTGCTACTTATTATGCACAGGGCTTGATGCACAAATATGTACTTGTGTTATTGTTGTTATTGTTATAACCAATTCCCTTGCAATTGAGATTAATGTGGACTCTGCTCTTCAGAACTTTTGCAACAAAAGCCAAATCTTTTTGAGGTTTTCTTTACCTGTAAAGTAGTAAAATAAATGTAAATAAAGCTTTTGCTGTCTACATTCAGTTACAATTTTTATTAAACTATCCCTGAAGGGAAATAATGGGACTAAAGGAAGGGACTGAGGTGTTACAATGTGTCAAGTTCTTTCAAATTGTTGTCTGAATTTTACCCTCAAAATAGCCCCGTATGCTAAGAAGAGTAATCCTACTTGATAGACGTGTAAACTGAGGAAAATAAGGTATCCTTTCAAAGGTCATAGTAAAGTTGACAGTCTACTGGGTACCACAGAGCGTAACACGCTTACATTCCGTCATGTTGCCTCTGCAGAGTCAAATATTTATATCTAATGCTCAGATTCCCAGCCTCCATGACAAATAAAGTTGTGTTTTTTTTTTCATATAGTTAAGACACATAACAAACAAAACAGAAACAAACCTGTAAGAGTTTAAATTCTTTATCTAATTCCTACCAGTTATGTTTTCTAATTTTCAATTAATGATTTGTAGGTCTTCATTCATTCCTTTATGCAACATACAAAACATACTTAGTGAGATCCTTCTTTGTTCAAGAAACTGTGAGGAGCGTACTGGGGTAATCTAGAAAGGTGTGAGTCAAGGGAACTTGCCTTTGAGGAAGAAATTTATCTGGCTTTTGTTGATAATTGACCACTACTGAAGAGATTCTGGGCTTTTTATTAAAACAACCAGCCAACAAATGGCAAAATATAGGTACCTCTGAAAAGGTAGTGGAGATATACAAATTTGTTCATTCCTTGTGTGAGAATGTGGAAGAATTTTCTTCTGAAGGTCTTGGCTTGAAGCACTGATAACAGGAGCACAGGATCA
The DNA here is from genome assembly GCF_027409185.1 of Cynocephalus volans. Classification (NCBI taxonomy): domain Eukaryota; kingdom Metazoa; phylum Chordata; class Mammalia; order Dermoptera; family Cynocephalidae; genus Cynocephalus; species Cynocephalus volans. The sequence continues at coordinate 43,239,026 of NC_084478.1, read as the reverse complement.
AGTCATGGTTTTCTCTATTAATGACTGAAAATTTTTGTTTCTGCATTCATGCGTTAAGTTTTTGCCCCTATCAGGTGGCAAAATTATGTTTAAGGAAGAAGCGAACAGTTATTTGCATTGTTTTTCTGCAAAAGTAAGATACTGTAAAAATTCAGTGAGGATAAAATTGATAATTCTAACTATTATGCAAATGCTTTGCCTCTTGAGAGAAATAATATTCTTTCTTCATTTTGATTCCTTACCAGCAATAGCAAGCCTCATTTGTACATAAAAGATTGCAAACCTTGCTCATCTCTTTGACAACTAACTGTAGGTTTTCTAGGAGAAATGGCTCATATGTTCAGTTTGACTTTTATGATTCTATTTATTACAAACTTTAGCCATAAATTATTTTTTATTTATATTAGAGATAAACTCATAGAGCTTTCCTTTCTTCCATGACAGCAGATACAAGATGCAGTATTTTGTTTGTTTTTTTTTTTTTTTTTTTTTTAAGATGCAGTATTTTGAACAGATCTCATCTGCCCTAGACTGTTCATATTCATTGTTTATATTAAGAATATATGCTTTTTTCAAAATATTATTTTTAAAAGTAATAAAATGGTTATTTTTAAACAACAGAAAGATAAAAATTCCAATTAAGGGGCTATGACTAAACCTGAATTGAAAAGTAAACCAAATTACATTTTATTATCATTCTTTTAGGTAACAGAAAGAAAGCAACAGTTGGAGAAATGCTTAAAGTTGTCCCGTAAGATGCGAAAGGAAATGAATGTCTTGACAGAATGGCTGGCAGCTACAGATATGGAATTGACCAAAAGATCAGCAGTTGAAGGAATGCCTAGTAATTTGGATTCTGAAGTTGCCTGGGGAAAGGTAAAACCTATATCACTGAAGGTTGTTTTAAATATAAATGAAAACAGTAATATGATTTTATGAGCAAGTATTAATGTGCAACAATAAGGAAATTATAAATATTATCTTGCTTCATTTTTACTTTCCTCAAAAACTTATCAGTAGTTTAACTGTATATTTTTGGATCATGATAAACCTTTAGCAAGAGTTTCCAGAAAGCTTACATAGAATTTGGTAGGTTATGAAAAAATCCTCTAATAATGCATGCATTATTAGTCAGAAAGTAGGTCCAGGCATGAGGCTCTAGCTTGCCTAAGGTCGGACTGCCCACCTGGACCCTACAACCATGAAGAGAGCAAGAACACAGAGACCGAGAACGGTTGGACTGCGTAGGATTTGCAAGATCAGCAGCCCAAGGTCACAATTAGAATGTCAAGGGGTCTGTGCTATCATTTTCATCACCAAAGGGTACAGGACCTCCTTTCATTCTCAACTGGTAAAAGCTTGCCCTTTCTCTGACAACCGATCAGACATTTATTGCTGGCTAAAATTTAAGGTCAAGGCACTCATAGCTTAATATACTTTTTACAGTTGACTCATTACCAGATTACATGAAAGTGTTTTGATATAAAGGAAACAATTGATATTAATAACGTGTTTTCACCTCAGGTTTGTGAAGGCATCAAACCATTTAGAAAAAACATAAATAAATCATTGCACACCCTACCCCCTTGAGGACTTCTTAATTAAAAAACATTTGCCTGTATTAACTAGCTGTTTAGGAGATCTATGCTTTATTTTTAATTGAACGTGGCATCAGATTATCCAAAATTGGGAAACTTTAAATGCATTCTGTAAGAACTTACAATCATATAATGAGATGAAAACTGAAAACTTTTTCTTTATGTAGATTCAGAGGACAAGTAGTAGTAAAATTTTGTTGCATAAAAAATTTTAAATAAATAGTAGTGAATGAAATTCTTTTTCTTCCCATTGAGAATAGATTTTGTGTTGCAGATAAGATATTGAATTACCATTAGTTCAGTATCATATATGGTGGGAAACTATTATAGTAAGGAGGATACAGAGGGTATAGGTTAAAAATTACATTGAAAAAAATTTTTTAAATTGCATTGGCCTTATTTTTTTCCTTATTATTCAAATATATTAAATTTCTATTTGATCATTTTGATTGAAGTAACAAAAATTATATGATTAGGGATAGGCTGGGCTACCCTAAGAAATAAGCCAAAAAATACAGTGGTTCAAAGAAGATAGAGGTTTATTTCTCTCTAATGTAAGGTAGGTAGTTCAGGGTAAGGGAGGTAGCTTTGCTTCATAAGATCCTCCCAAGACTTAGGTCCTTTACATTTCATTTTTCTGCAGACTTCTGTGTATTTGCACTCCCAAGGTAAAACTTGATCACCAGTGCCACACCTTAATTTCAGCCCATAAGAGGGGAGAAAATGAAATGGAGGACAACCAGTTCTCTCTTAAAGATGTATTATGAGAGCTTCATGCATTATTTCTGCTCCTATACCTGGTCACAGGGCTATATCTAGCTGCCAGGGAGGGTGACAAAATATAGTCTCTAGCTGGAGGCTCATGTATGCTGCAGAAATGATCTTGTGCTAAAATGAATAAAGGCAGGATGCATTATGGGGGACAATTATCAGTCTTGGCCAGAGTAGTGTTGCTTGAGCTTTTTACATCATTTAGATAAAGGAAGAAAAATGCCTGCATGACATATATTTCTCTTTATTAAATACACATGACCCATTCATGGCATTTCTTACATAAGTAACCATAAACAAACAAAAAAATTATGATCTATTAAAATACAGAATATAGTAAAGCATGCATGGGTCAAGTGGTGGTGCATGTAGGGGATTCATGAAAATAATCTTGACTTCATTTTCAGTCATTTCCCACCCACACCTTAACCCACGATAATACCTTTGGTTGCTTATTTCCAATTGAGTGGCTATATAAGTTTGCTAGGGCTGCCAAAACAAAGTACCACAGACTGGATAGCTTAAACAACAGAAATGTGTTTTCTCAGTTCTGAAAGCTGGAAGTCCAAGATTGAGGTGTCAGCAGGGTTGTTTTCTTCTGAGGCCTCTTTCCTTGGCTTGTCAATGGCCATCTTGTACTTTCGCATGATCTTCCTTCTGTATATGTTTGTGTCCCAAATCCTCTTCTTATAAGGAAACCAAGCATATTGGATTAGGGACCACCTTAATTATCTCATTTTAACATAATTACCTGTTAAAAGCCCTATCTTCAAATATATCACATTCTGAGGTACTGGCAGTTAGGACTTCATATGAATTTGGGGGTTATACAATTCAGGCCATAACAACAGAGTAGCTCTATAAACATAACGTGAAATGCTATCATAATGGTGCATAAAGGAGTAGAGCTAGATATGAATGTAATTTGAAAAAAAATCTGACTACAATTTACAAGTGACTTAGGAGAAACTTTAAAAGTATGCTGCATACAAACTCTACATTCCAGAGTACAAATAGAACTCATTGATTGTGTTACCTAAGGAGGTGTTTTGGCATTAGCCTCACCGTAAAATCATTTAAATATCATAAGATAATCAACAAGGCTTTTACATTGTCATTGTCATATAGAAGTCTTGAGTCGTCTGGAGATGTGTCCGCTTATTGACTCTGTCTGGAAAGTATTTTTCCTAAAACCGAGAAACAATGCTAATTTGAGATCCAATAGGAAAAAAGTTTAGAAAACTGGTGTTTTTTTATTTATAGAATAAAGATAATTTATTACTTTTTCTGGATCTTTTGAAACTCTAAGCTTTTAATGATATACAATAAGATCCCTTAGTAGTCAAATGAAAAATATACACAATTACATTTAAATTACATAATTTTTTTGTACGAATTTATTTGGAAGGTGCTCAAAATTTTTTTTTTAAAAGCAATCATATAATGAAAAGGTGTGTCCTATATATATCTAAAGCAGTCACACTTATAATAAATTCTAATAATTGAACCTAAAAAAATCAAATCGTAGGCATGATACCCATGGCTTCTTAGGACATTCTCACCTAACATGCTTTTTCAGTAGATGGAGAATTTGATTCAAGCCATAAGTCTCATCTGTTGCTTGAAAGGATAAATTCAGATTTTTTAAAGATAAATTCAGCATTTATTTAAATTCAATATATTAATTGTATTTGCCAATCATTCCAAGTATTTTTGACTGGAGAAAATTTGAATATATAGTCTTAATTTATTTTAAAATTGTTTCATTAATTTCTACAGCACTTGTTTAAATTCTGTTGATCCAAGGGCATTATATTTATTTATATATGTAAATATTTTAACATCTGGATAAACATATTTTTACACGTAAAAATTATAGTTACCCATGAAGTGATTATTTTTGACCTTTCGTTTATCCAAGCAAAGCATAATATCAAGTATATTGACTACAATTAAATACTTGCAGCTTTGCGCCGAGCCCGTGGCGCACTTGGGAGAGTGCGGCGCTGGGAGCGCAGTGACGCTTCCGCCGCGGGTTCGGATCCTATATAGGAATTGCCGGTGCACTCACTGGCTGAGTACCGGTCACAAAAAAGACAAAAAAAAAAAAAAAAAAAATTTGCAGTTTTATTTTATAGTATTTCGATTATATTTATTATACATAAAATTCCAGAAAAAATATTTAGGGTGGGTTAAAGAGATACATATGACACAACTGGAAAAACCTAAATAAATTGGAAAACAAAGGAAAAGAAAAATTTTAGTAAGAAAATAATAAAAATCTTTGCACAGAAATATGTCCATAATATCCCATGGATGATGGAATGGGCAAGAAGGAATAAAGCCACATATTTGGCACAAAGCTTCCTAGCAGACAAAACTAAGTAAGCCAACATATTTATGAAACTCAAAGTGTCCAAATTATCAAAACAATCATTAATTTTTACCTTTACTAGTAATCTCATAACTTTTTCAGGCATTTAGATCTAGAAAAAAAAAATGGAGCAGTCATGAATGAGATCTCACCCTTATTTATATTCTTATAACAAACATTTAAAAAAGGATTATGTTGCCAGTTTTTTCTATCAACAAAAACATAGTGCCAAAGTGCCATTCAGGAAAAGTGATTCTGTGAGAGGGAAAAATATTGAACCACAAACCTACTCTACAGGCATTATTTTAAGACTTCTGGATTCTCTGAAGAAGTAGATAATCATGTAACCTTCTGTGAATATGTTTTCCTACAACTCAGCTTTTAAGTATACTTAGGCGTCAGAGAGTTGAAGGTTCTCTTCTCTGCATATAGAAAAAAAAAAGAAAATCTCAAATGTATCTTTCCTCTGAAAAGAATCCAGGTTGTTACAACTAATAACACATTTGTGTACTCTTCCATTATATCAAAGTGGAAAGCAGTACTTTATTTTCATGTTTATGGCATAACAATAAAAGGCTTCAATAGCCAAAATATTTACCAGCACAGAGTGTTGTGTCTGAACCAGTCATGAAGAAATAAGCTATTGAAGCCTTTTAGTGCCAAGCATAACCAAAGAAAGAAAAACTTACCATGAACAATTCAGAAGTACATTGACTTCTCTAAAAAGCTGTATTCAATCTCAGTAAATAGATTAATTTGAACACAGTCAGGCTATTACTTTGGCAATAAAACCTACTGAAAATAAAGCTCAGTAACACTCTCTTAATTTATGATGATATTCAAATGATGAACTGAGAATGTTTTATAGAAGGCATGAAATATCAAGTGTTGAGAGTGATAAAAGTTAATACAGTGGTCAATAATGATAATGCTGAATCTAAACATATTAGGGGTTTTTTTAGCAGTAATGTTAAAAAACTAGAATGTGCTTTTCAAGATCAAAACTAGCAAAGGGTTTGTGAGTAATTCTCCAATTGGAGAATCAGAAGAGTCACCTTTAAAAACAATGTATATTTTGCTAATCTATAATAATATAGATTTTACTAAGTCTTTATATGACAGAAAAGTTTTACAGTTTTGATTTTTAACCTGCCGTGTTATATCAGGGGAGAAATTTCCTGTTTTAAATTAGAAAAGTATTGGGACCTTTAAAGTTCAGTTCATTTTGTTTGTTTGTTTTCTTTTGTTTTGCTTTGTTCTTGCATTATGAAGCTGAGGAAAATAAATATGACATTGAAATTAAAATCTAGTCTTTCATGGTCTTGCTTCTTCACATCATGGATGCTATATGTCAAAATCCCTCTCACTGTGGTCAAACCAGGCTCTTCTACAAGGATCTACCACATTTGAGTGTTTGTGAGGGGAAAAAACAACTCAATTCTACAATACTCAATTTCACATTTTACCTTTTTACCCTCACTGTGGGTAGGTCCCAGATGACCCAGGGTTTATAATATAATCTATATTGGTGACCACCAACATACCCATGAGTCCTTGATGTTTTCTCATATGCTACTAGATTTTATTCAGAGATTAATGTATTTTTCATCAAGTATCTGTAGAGCAATGGTGCATGTACAAACAGTTCTCCAGTACCACCGAAAGTCTAAATGAGATTCCAACAGAACCACCAACACAATGGTCATTTAGGTCTACCATAAAATACACAGAAAAACAAGATGAGATAACCATCCTCATATTACCAACAGTTAAGTCAGCACCACGCACCTTCAGAGAGATGCTACTAGCATTGAGGTGAATTACTTTCAACTTCTAAGGAAACCAAATAGAGATTGAAAGGAACAGTTTCTTGTCATACTTCCCAGGGAGATCAGCTGTGTTCTTCCTGAATCTGACATAGGCCGAGGGGGCAGTTCACCATTCCTCTTCTAATGCTGTCCCCTTATAAAAGGCAGGGGGAAGTTGCCTAAAACCTTGAAGGGTATATTATAAAATCCAAGCTTCTTAAAAAATATAGTAAAATTGGAAACATTTTAAATAATGCAGTGTGATATTATTTATACAAATTTTAAAATAGGTAAAAAGATATGCATTATTTAGTAATACATATACAGTAAAAATTCACGTGAATTAATAAAAACTGCATACAGAACAGGAATTATCTCTGTGAAGAAAGAGAAGAAAATAGTATTGGATATGCACAGAAAATTTAAATGATATTTGTAATATTTTTATTCCTTAAGATGGGTTATAGATACAGAAGAAATGATTATATTCTGTATACTTTCTGGGGGAGTAAGATAATATATAGGAACATAAGAAAATAAAATATACAAAAAAAGAAAAATTATTGGAATTTTTACTTTTGGAAATCTCTCTAGCCAGGTTCTGTGACATAAATCTTAGTAATTAATAAACACCTACCTGTTGGAAATTATTGGTTCCAAACGAATATAGCCACTGTTGCTTTAACTAAGCTTCAGCCAAAGATGCTCTTGCTGATTAAACAGCAAGACAGGATCCTAGCAGATCAATTTCACCTAAACCAGTGAAGAGCTTTGTCCTTCCAGGTTTTAGAGAGGATGTGTCTGTTGGTTTCTGGACTTCATTAACTCTAGTCCCTGGTGAAAACAGTCAGGGAAATGAATGGTACAAACTGAGAATCAGGAATTTCCATCAGAAGGAAGCCAAAGGAAGCATGTGAGTGATCAGTTTGTGTGATAGCAGTGCAGGTTCCACTGTCCTTAGGACGCTTCTATTCAGAGGGAATCAGTATCAGAGAGGAAAGGTCTGGATGTGGTAACAATGTCAGAACATGAGGTTCTCTAAAACTGATCCTATTTCCTTTATTGGAAGCAACTAAAACATGCAAAAATCCCAATACATCTTTCTCTGTTTATCGATCACTTTCTTAGAGTGACTAGGACTACAAGTACAACAGACATTCACATATTCTAAATATTTGGCAATCATGTGGGTCGAGGCTCCATAATGTGAGAACTGATGTTACTATGGGAACCATTAAAAGAGCCAACCGAGTAGGGACCATCCCAATTTTAGCCAACTTCTGAGCTTTCTAGTAAGAGAGAATGCTTAAAAGACTCATTCACCAAAAGGAAGATAAATCAAACTAGAGTCAAATGAACCAGAGAAGAGATTGGGCAAACTATAGCTGGTGGGCCTAATTCATTCTGCTCTCTGTTTTTGTGCAACCCTCAGGCTAAGAATGGGTTTTACATATTGAAATGATTGGAAACATCAAAAGAAGAACAACATTTCATGATGCAAAAATTATATGAAACTCAAATGTCAGCATTTATAAATAACATTTTACTGGAATGTAGCCAGTTCTATTGTTTACTTATTGTCTGTGAAGGTTTTGTGCTACAACAGCAGATTTCAGTAGCTGTGAAAGAGACTGCATGGCCCACGCAGCCTAAGACAATTACTATGTGGCTATTTGCAGAAAAAGTGAACTAGAGGAAAGCTAATGTAAAAACAGTGGCGTAAGCCTGACCCTGGACTTTGGCCATGTCTTCTTCATGAATGGGTATCAGGAGTTTGGCATTGCTAGAATACTTTTGATAGGACAGGAGTGTTCTAGAAGTGGTCTTTCTAAATATAGTCATTCAGCTACATTTTCCTCCTGCTCAAAATTCAGTAGTCACACATTCAAAACCACAGATGCTACAATATATAATCCTTCTATAAGGTACTGGGCGGTGCATGACACAATTTCAGATGTTTAAAGGTGCCATCTACTTGGAGAGAACTATATACCCGAGAATATCTTGGGTATCCCACCTCAGAATCTTAGTGATTCCACAAAAGAAAGAATGGGAGAACTTCTAGAAGTAGCTAGGATGGGGGCAGTGTTGATTAACTGAAAGGACAGCTGCAGATGAGAAAACTGTCCTGTTTGCTCTTACTCTGTGACCAGGTTACCAGACTTCAGTTACAGAAAAAATAATAATAACAAACTTAAAGAGTAGAGCCAATTGTTAGAAACGTAGAGGGAAAAATTTTTTAAATTAAAATAATAGGAGGTAGACATTTTAAAATAATAAGAGAACTGAGATAAAAGTTTGATAAAGGAAATTAAAAAGTTAAACTATTAGTGCTAATTCGAAATTTCTAACGCCAAACAGCTCTTTCACTGTGTTTTTAAATTCAAACAGTCTGCTTCCATAAGTGTAGTATCAAAGGGGGCAAAATTAATATTAACATTTTGGAAGAATAGATCACTTTTAGGCACGTGTTTTGACAATAGAGATGCCATGAGGGAGCCGTAACTGTGACATTTGTTACCCCATAAATGATCAGACATTTTTCCTTTCATTCCTCACAACTCTTTGCTAATGGAGTTTGCCGGACTGAGGTCAGAAACACTGATCTGTATACACTAGAGACAACGGAAGGAAATGGTAAGGCTAGCTAGGGGAGATTATTAGCACCTGAAGAGTTTAAGTACCAGTACTGCACAAGATCCTTGAGCTGTCATGATAACCCCTACTCTCCTGGACTATCACATAAGAAATATCAGTTCACTTGAAAAGAGGAAAAGAAAAGTGTTTGTTTTGTTCACTCGTGTTTCCCATATACATAGCATAGTGTCTGACACATAAGTACATGCTCATTAAATATCTGATCAAAACATAAACTGCAATTCAAGTGATAAAAATTAAATTTAATGTAAAAGCACTCCTTGAGAAAAGAGAAAAATGCTGATATACATTTACAATTATGCACATTTTAGAACAAATAGAAACATGAACAATCATCTAATCAAATGCTCCCATTTTATAGATGAGGAAATAGCAAAACCCTCTGATTTCAGTAGCTTTTTCTACTATACCAAATTGTTGTTAGAAATCTTATTTTCTAGCAAATTTATGATAATATAACTCTGAAATCATAATAATCCCCTTATTATCGACAATAAGAATAAGAAAGATGGCTAAATTTTAATGCAGAAAATGCAAGTCCACATTGAAATAATAACGTAAAAAGCCATGTGTACTTATCACCTATTATAGTCTGTAGTCTAATTACACTGGTCTGATTTTAGATTTCAAATACTGTTTCTTTTTTTTTTTAATTGGTTATAATTATTTATGGGTACAATGCTGTTTGTCACTGCTAGTGCCCAAGATCTATTTCCTAATGTCTTAAAATCACTCTGATTAGTTGGATATAAGTACACCAATTCTGAATGTCCCATTACTGGCCAAAAATGTTTAGCATATGAATTGAGCATGAAAATGTAACCATAGGAAAGTAAATATTTATATGATTAAATAGTTTATTTCTCTGATGACCATTATGTTTGGAAAAATACAAGCTTCAGCAAAGTTTAATCTATATGATTTTCTGGTTTAATCACTAACAGATTTTGTGTATTCCTAACTTAGTTTAATTCATCAAAACTTTCAAGTCACTTAAAAAATTCACCTCTATTAAACCCTTTTAATATCTGTTGTGTCGTCTAAAAACCAAAATGGACAAATATGATTCCTTGGAAAATATTTTTTGGTCCTATAATAAACCTATCAGCTATTTTGAAAAGTTCACATCTGCCATTGTTCATAAATTGACCGATTGATTTTATTAACAATAGTTTTAATATATCTAGAGTTGCCTGAGAGAATCACTCACACACACAATGTTGAATTTAATTCAGGGTGTTAAATAATGCAAAATAATTGATGTCTAAATAGCCACTTATGTAATTTATTGTGCTTTTCACATTTATTTCAGGCACAAATTTTATAATATTCAACTTTAGGGAAAGCAATTATTAGTTTCTTCATTGCCCTTCTGCTGTCACTTCACTCCTGAAATTTAATGACCATTATCCAATAAAACCTCATGACAGAATGTGTCTTTCTATTTGCCAGTGGTTCTCAACATTGGCTGCATGTTGAAGTCACCTGAGAGGGAAACCTGAAAAGCGTACCAGTGCCAGGGGCCCACCCCAAGAGATTCTGATTTAATTGGTCTGAGCATAACCAGTGATTGTAATGTTCAGCAAAATTGAGAACCACTGGATAATGGGATACAAGTTTCATGACTTTCAAGCAGTCTGATGAGATCTACATTCAGTTCAGTTAGCCATGTCTTGTACTTGTTTTTTAGAACAATCAGCTTTCACACTTTAAAGAGAACTGGTCTCTGGTCCTAGATTATCTAAATAATTGCCTCAACTCATCGCTCCTTTTAGTTGTAAAAGCATGAGAACTATTACTTATTTCTAAAGTCTGTTACACTATCATTCCCATGAAAAATTACATATCTTTTTTTAAAGAGAGCACAGTAATTGATCTGTGAAGTGAAATAACACTAGCAGATCATTAACTTGGTACAATGAATGCGTCAAGCAGCTGTTACTCAGAAAATAGAACATCTGTTAAATGCCATTGGAATCACTATTCACTGTCATTGTATTTATAGCTATAATTTCTGTTCTGCACATACTGCTTTCATGATTTTTTTATTTAATAGACAATACATTATTAATAAAAAGTCAGTATGCATTGCTATAAAATCCACTGCTTAATGTTTTATGTTCTTCTTGAATTTATCATTATATTATTCCATCACATTAGCCTAATAGTAAAATATGTTCTAAACCTCTAGCCATGATAGACTAATGTAGGAGCCTGAAAAAGCAATTAATATCATATTTCATCATGTTTAAGACATATTAAGCTGTACGATGCACCATTGATTTGCTCACAGCTGTTGAGTATCAAAAAGAAATTACTACTACTTCAAAGGTAAATACAAATTTTGTGTTTCATCTCAATTTCTGATACCTTAAAATTTGACAAACGCACACCTTAGCATTGGGGTAATATGATAGTTTGTTAATTTTTTCCTCCCCAAAATATATTGTGTAGCTAAAAGTTGAAGTGACTCTTTCCCATTCCCAATGACCAGAAATGATATAATCTTGTAGACTAAGTGCAGAATTCACTTGGGTAGGGGGACATTTTAAGATACCTTTTATGAGTGTGTTAGTTAACCCTTCATACATAATAAAGGAAATAAGGACAAGAGCTAGAATAAATGGGAATTCAGTGGTGTTCTCTTAAAGGGAAGAATATATAACGAAATGGTGTTAAGACACACATTGGACTAAATGTGTGGCCAAGTGAAGATAGAATCTATAGGACAGGAGTCACCTAGGAGATTAAAAATAAAAAAGAGGGGGTGGGAATAATAGAAGATCAGACAGAGAAGTTATTCTAAGAATATAAGCTTCTGGGAAATTCCAAGAGAAATTATGGAAGGAACTGGAAAATTTGTGAAAATAAGAAGTGGATCGGAGAGAGGGTCAAACCCAAGAGAGATATGTTTCTCTACCCCTGGAGGAAACTATCAATGAATGTGTTCCTATGGAACCAAATAATTATTCCAAACTTTTTACAGTTTTACCTATAAATAAAATTTAAGAAAATGTTTTCATCATGAGATGGTATGATCAGCAGAGACCAACAGAGCGGGTTTTCCCATCCTGCTTCTGAATCAGTGAAGTGAATTGATAAACTGATTGCTAAATCCTTAACATAATATGCCATTTAAAATTTTTGCAACCAATTTAACTCATAGATAAGGGAAATGAATCAGAATGTATATACCATCCTTCCCATGAACATAGGGTGTATCTTTGCTGAACAAAATTGACCAACTTTGTCCATTCTTTTATCATAAGGAAAATTGGAGAAACACTTAAAAATTGTTATGGCTAGTTGCTGGAGAGCAAATTTGTTTATTTGAAATCATAGAAGTTAGTGGTAAGTATTTAGACTCTTCTGGAGCTAACAAATGTTACAAATTAAATATATGGTAAAGAAAACTATGTTAGATTTTTGTGGTAATTTATATTTAAGTTGAGTTTTATTTGTGTCTAACATTTTTCCTATGTCATAAAAACCTTAGTGCCAAGTATAGAGTTCACATTCAGCTGCTCTTAAATCTCTTGAAAGTGGACTTATGACCAAGTCATAGGTCAAAATAAAACTGGGTGTACACAATTTTGCTTTTTCTTCAATCTTAAAATCAACTCTACAAGCTGTCACATTACTGCACGATTGAAAGAACTAAAGGGCCTGAGATAACTTAGTCAATTTAGTCATTAAATATAAACTTGCTACTTCAGAAGGGTAAACTTTTCAGAACCCTCTCCATTCCTCACCCCTCAAGACAGGAGAGGAAGGCATGCGTGCTGAGGATTGGATGCTTTTAATGAGGAAGAAGTGCCATGTATGTTCAGTTTGTCTCCCCATCTCACCAATCTCATAAATAACTCTAGCTCCCTTAGAGAGGAATAAGTAAGGCTATAAAGAGAATGGCTAAAGCAATACCTCTAGCTTAGTTCCCTATATATCTGCAGGGGCAGAGTTCTTCCGTGATGGGAAACTGTTAGAACAAGAGAAAATGGTTCCTCAACAACCTCATAAAATGTATGTTTTCAGTTTTCAATAAGTACTCCATATTCCTTTTTTGTTGGCCTTTGATTCTAACCTTCATACCTTCTAATCATTTTGTACTTCGTTGTTAGTCATTCCAAATCATTCAACTCTTTATGGTAAACTACAACTTCAAGTGTCCCCTTTCCCTTGAAACCATTTATGTTTATCATAGGCATGGCTCATCTTTTTCTAAAAAAATATGTTTTTTCTACTATGATGTCAAACTATTTTATTGCATTTCAGCTTCTCTCTGAGCTGCACTGTAGAGACATTTAGAACAGGGTATGTAAAGATTACCTCTTTCCTTATCTCTGGCAGTGAATAGCACAGGACAGAGTGGATATGAGGCACCTGATGTACATTGACTAATTGGAATTAAAATAAGACCTTCTGAAAACAAAATCAGCATATTGTTTGAAGTCTAAGATGTTGTTATTTCTTAAGTCATACGTTTGATTAAAGACACTTTTGAGGGGAAAAATCCATTAAATGAACACAGCATTTTTTCTAACCAAAAATAGCATGTACACAAATTACTAAATTCCAAATTATTCTTGAATACCACATATAAAGGTTTAACTGTAGGTCTCTTTTTTACAGAGTGCAAGTTTTCCCATAAATCACTTTTGACCTTAAGAGCTTATGAACCACCACGATGATCACTGCTTTTTTCAAACACATGTTCATGATGGTGATAACTCTTAACATCTTTGAATTTTATCTTATAATTTTGAGGAACCTAGAAAGATATTAGAAATTAGTCCACTTTCCCTACTTCATTGCTTCTGTTAACTGAATGAAATATGACTTGATATTAAACATTTTCTCTTGAAAATCAGTCAGAGGATTTTGGCAGATGATTGATGCATAATAGTTGTGACCCAGGAACTATTTGCAATACTATGCCCTAAGTTCAAAATTTCTCTGATCTCTGAAGTTTGGAAATTTCTATTGCCTTTAATCATGTTGCCTGGCATGTAAGAAAAAAAGACTTGGTACACAGTAAATTTTTATATCAATGAGAAAACATATTGTTTTCTTTACAAAGACATTTTAAAAGATAATTAGTGATCCCAATATAAATTGATTCAACTTTGTGAGGTGTCACCTTTGCAAATAAATCAACTGGAATGACAATCCATCAGTCTGGAATATAGGAAGTAGAGAATGCTCATTTGCATACGTATTTTCTATATCTTTGACAAACTCATTCTCAAATATGAGTTATTGAATGACAGGTACTTTGCTTCTCTGTCATTTTACCCACAGTGCCTAGAACAATAGTCATATATGTAAAGGTTGTATACTATACAAGGGTGCAGACAATGGATTAAAATAACTGAAATCTAGTTCATGTCTACTCACAAGTCAAGTTCCAGAGGGACTGTGTCCACCCAAAAGAGGCGTTTCTCATAATTTTCCAAAAGACATTGTTGAATCACATATGATGCTGCTATAATATTGACAGGAATCTAGCAGGAGCTTAATAACCACTTATTTTTGATATATGAACAAATTGCTCTTATGAATTGCTATGCTCACCCATGTGCAACAAATAACACCTACATTACAAATAACTCTCTGCATGGTAGCTGATAAGTTCATTTGGTATTAATTACCTTAATTGCATTTATTTTTGCATGGAGAAAGAAAAACACGAATGCAAAAAAAATCTTAGAATTGAAGAAACAGTGATTCATTCTGGTATAGAAATTTTTTCATACAATCTGTTCAGCTCATTTATTACCTGTACTTATTTGATGTCAAAGACCAAAAAAAAAACAAAACAAAACAAAAAAAAAACAGAACAAACAAAACATCCACTCAGTGATTTTGTGATTTTGAATTTTGAATTGACCAGGACTTGATGGTGGGGAGGAAAGACTGCCACAAGGATTATTTAGGTAAATTATAAAAATAGAAATGACACACTGAGAGCATTTAAGAGTGAGAAGAGGTATAGGCTGGCCTCACAGAGACTACCTCCCTCTTTTACATGGACCACCTCTGTCGCTCTCTGTGCATATATTTAATTTGATTCTTTGCAGATGAGCTTCCTCTACTTTCTTGATATTGCAGCTCCTCAGTAATTTTGTCTTGCTTTGGCTTTGGCTTTCTGTGATGAAGACATCAGCCTCATTTGCAAATAGCTTTTCAGCTCGTGTGCCAATCACGGTCGCTGTATCTCTCAGTTAACCTTCTTGGGAAAGGATCTGTTAAGCTCTGGCTCACCTCCCTGTGAATGTCCAACAGCTGGGTGTGTAGACAGGCAAGGGAGGAACCGGGGTGGTCACATGGTCAGCCATGCTATGTCCCAAGGAAGAGGCTGTAGGAAGAGCAGTCAGTGAACATTTGCACTGGGATCAGTTTTTCCAACAACTGTTGACATATTTTCTCATATTAAATAAAGCTGTTTTCATGTTTTGTACCTCAAGTCTTAGGAAATGGTGCTTTTTTAAGGAATGTTAATCTACAGTATGTGGATAGAATTGAGGTCTATGAACTTGGACTGGAAAAACAATCACATCTTTATTTTCATTCACCTATAGCTATAATTATGCATTGTTTTCAATTATAAGTGTAATCCACAAAGCCCAGGAATAGCAGTACTTGTCACTTTGTCACTAATAGAAATGACGGATAATTTTATATCATGTTTCAGTCATTGCATATACATAAAAATACTAGTTAGGCTCATCACCACTTTGAAATTATCGTAGTTAAAAATCTGATACTAGATCCTGTTAGTTAACATGTTAGGAAAGAAATCATATATTACTATATCACAAAATTTTAAAAAAATGTTTTGTGTATTGTATTTCAGTGTAATTGGTTTCATTTGAAATCCTGTGAATTTTATTTCATGCTTTTAAAAGCATTATTATGTGAAAGGGTTCTTAAGCTTCATCACATACCAAAGAGGCCCATGGCACCAAAAGGCTGAAAATTCCTGCCATACAAATATAATCACACCATACTTCCTGAATTTTCTAAAAGCAGTTCCTTATTTGTGAATGGGTTTTGAAATGTCTGCCTTTTGCCACTACATGTACAAATTAAGTAAATCTAAATATATTTAGTTAGATAATGTATATGTTTATCTAATAAATATGTATAATCATGAGTAAATAAGAAATTAATCATGTTTATATATAAATATATGTTCATATATACTCAATCATGAAACTGCAGTGTATATGGTATGAGTTTTATGGTTCATAAATACATGGTTGTAGATTTAAACTTTTGCAAATCTTACCATAATAACCATACATGCAGCTATATCACAAGCATTAAATCTTAAGGCTATGATACATTACTTGAAGCTCAATGCTTTTCTATTCACAGGCTACTCAGAAGGAGATTGAGAAACAGAAAGTTCACCTGAAGAGTGTCACAGAGCTGGGAGAGGCCCTGAAAATGGTTTTGGGCAAGAAGGAGACCTTGGTGGAAGACAAGCTCAGTCTTCTGACTAGTAACTGGATAGCTGTCACTTCCCGAGCAGAAGAGTGGTTAAACCTTTTGCTGGTAAGAAAAGAGGCCGGAAGCTTTTTCACCTCTCTCTGTCATGAGACAAAATATACTTATGTTATTTTAATTTTCTGTAATAATATTTGTGTTTGAAAATTCCTCATCTACACATATATTCTTGCTGTTAATTCAGTATCCATAACTATATTTTAATATATTTTCTCTGTTTTTGCTGTATTCTATATGGAGATCTCACTTAAGTGTAATTTGAATGACACTATATTATTTTCATTTTAAAATTTTAGAAAGTAGGACAAATTCTTTAAGAATATTTTCTAACCAATAATGTCATGGTATGTCTCTGTGCAATTAAGGAATATCAGAAACACATGGAAAGCTTTGACCAGAATGTGGATCACATCACAAAGTGGATCACTCAGGCTGACATACTTTTGGATGAATCTGAGAAAAAGAAACCCCAGCAAAAAGAAGACATTCTTAAGGTAGCAAATAAAATATTACGAAAAGTAATTTTCAAACTGCACAACAGTTATGTCAATCATCTTTGTCCCAGAAGATACCAAAGACTCTTTGAGTGAAAAACTCTTTCTTCATTCCTTCTTTTCTCCCTCCCTCCTTCCCTCCCTTTCTCCCTTCCTTCTTTCCTTCCTTCATTCTTTCCTCCTTTGAATGGGAATTAATGACTTTGAAGAGTTTTGTAATCTTGATATCTGTCCAAATCCACCTCTCATCTAATTACACCCAATTTAAACTCTGCTCAGAAAGGAATTACAGGATTTAATTTGGTATTGTATAGCAAAGACTTGCCTGTTTTAATAGTAGTACTGCATTCTTGTATCTAACACAAACACCAGTTTTTCCTCATCATTCATTCAGCCCATCTGAGTAAACATCTGAAATCTAATCATCTGGATATCTTGCCTATGTGATATCCAAATCTTAGTAATTAGTCATAATGCTGGAGTTATATAAAGCTGATTTTTTTTTATTTTGAACTACATGTAAAGTAAACATGGATTCAAGTTCTCTCTTTTTGTATTGAAGCTAATTATTAAAACATCCTAAGTCTTCTTTCTCAAAGGCAACTTAATCTCTCCTTTGAAAAAATGGTTCCTGTAAAAGAATGTGAGAGGTATAATGTGAAAATGTATCTTATTGACACTACATTATTTCTATTTGATGACATCTTTCTCAATTAAATAGGAATAATTAAATTTTAACAAATCTTATTTAAATTAGTGATTCCTTATTTTGTTTTGCAAAAATTTTTGATAGTATTTATTTGACTAATGGTTTACTATTTAAAGAACACTCAAAAATCACAGTTTCTACCTATACAATGTATTCTTTTTCTTTTTATGCCATTAATATTTTCCATAGATTACAATTTATTTTTGATGAAAAACTGTAAATGCATTTCAGGCTATCACCAAAATATATTTTCCCTATTGTCTGAACTGTATTTTGATGTGGATCTCTATTGTGCTCTGCATTTTCCATTGATGTGTAGTCAGGGATGTCACCTTATGGTGAAATTCTTTCAAGGTCTTTGGAATGATAGGAACTGAGTTATCTAACTTACAGATTCAGTGAACCCTTGGGTCATGCAGAACATTCCTCAATATCTATGTATGTGACACAGAATCGATATCCATTAAAAATTTTTTTTTTTTTTTTTTGGTGACACTCAATATAATAAAGAGGAACTTATAAGTATCAGGAAGGAATAGAAAAATATTCTTCATCTAACTTTTCTTCTGAGCACATATTTAGGTTCTTCCACAGTTATTAAATTCAGTAAAGATAGATAAAATAAGACTAAATCTAAGATATTATGATGTAGACGACGTAGAGAAAAGTCAGGAAAACATCTCTGTCTTTAGACTAAACAAACACAATAAATAGACATGCATCAAATTCAATTAATGACATTGACCTCTTTTTCTGGGATCACACACATTCTTGCTCTAGTCCTATTTTAAGGAAGTTGTCTTCCTTCCTTGCTATTCTTCTGCATGTTCTCTCTCTCTCTCTCTCTCTCTCTCTCTCTCTCTCTCTCTCTCCCCTCCCCCTCCCCCCTTTCTCCCCTCTCTCTCCTCTCTTCTCTTTCTCCCCCCTCCACTTCCATTAATTACTAACTTTAAGCCCTGTCTCTTGCTCACGGAATATAGCGTTTAAAGGCTGAAATGAATGATATGCGCCCAAAGGTGGACTCCATGCGTGACCAAGCAGCAAACTTGATGGCAAACCGCGGCAACCACTGCAGGAAAGTAATAGAGCCCAAAATCTCAGAGCTCAATCATCGGTTTGCAGCCATTTCTCACAGAATTAAGACTGGAAAGGTAGGAAGATCTACTCCAAGGTGGAAACTAGTGCTAAATGATCTCTTACGAAGGTTTCGCAGAGCTCTGAAGGGGGCAAGAAACCCCCACAGCAAGGTTTTCAAAAGGAAAATGAAGGCCAAAATGTATTTAAGGAAATTTTACCACTGACTATCATAGAGATAAATATTTTGCATGCACTCTCTCTCTCACTCTTTCTCTCTCTCTTTCGGTCATTTTTTTTTTCCTGCCAGAGCAACTCTAGAACTTCATTCTGCACTGGTTTACATATGTACTTTCAAGTGTCAACCAAAAGCAAAGTAACAAATAGCATGCTGCAGGCCGAAAGGAAAAAATAAAATTAAAAAAGCACAAAATACATCCATCTAAAGAAAACGCTACTGATATATTTTGCAAAATATAATATTGCTTGTGTATAATGTAGACCAAATATCCAAAATGAGGCCTTGTACATCTTTTGCATGACCTAGGATGTTTGTACCTTTT
Organism: Cynocephalus volans; assembly: GCF_027409185.1. Lineage (NCBI taxonomy): Eukaryota > Metazoa > Chordata > Mammalia > Dermoptera > Cynocephalidae > Cynocephalus > Cynocephalus volans. The sequence goes on along the minus strand of NC_084478.1, from coordinate 43,219,468 downwards.
TAGTGGTTGTGCATGTGTGTGTGTGTATTTAACTTGGTCTTGCTAATTGAGGACACTTACTTTGACAAAATCCATTTGGCTATAACGAAATGCTCGAGCCATGAAAACAAATGATTGCAAAGCTTGTATAGCCTAATATTTTATGATTTTATATACCTATTTATATTTATTGTATGTAATGAAGAATGGGGATATGGAACTTTTTCATGATAACCTTTATATTTATGTAACATTTAATGAAAACAAAATATTACCTAATAACTAATATGCCAAAATATATAAACATAGTACTATAGAATTTTGACTCTGTGAGGAAGATTTGAAATGAAAGGAATTACCCCAAATTTATATAATGTAATTTGACACATTTTTCAACATAAATGGTATGATTTCAAATATAAAAATGTAGTATATAAAATAAATATGTGTATTAGGTATATAGATGATTACTAGAAATAATTTTATTTGAGAAAAAATGTTATTGAAATATTTGTGATAAAATGCAATGCAATGCGTCAGGTAAGTATTGATTTCGAGAAAAAATAGAGGAATGCATTCAAAAATTATTTTGATGAATGTGGACACACAATAGTATAATCATTTCACAATTCCTACACTTTCTAAGGCATTAAAATGTATCATCATGTTTTACATAATAGTACAAATTAAAAGTAGTTTTCAAAATATATTAAATGCAATCTGATGAATTCTAAATAGTTTATGCACATGAAGCATAGTTACCCTTCAGAACTCTCATTTCTGAACCAAAAAGTTGCTAGCTTACCTTAATTCATTGCTACTTATTTGTAATAGTTAACTTCTTAGTGATCCTCGTATGTATATATAGTTTTTCAGTAAGTCATTATTACTTGAAAAAAAAATCTGATAGGCCTGGAATTTTATTTTCAGAATATATTCTTGTTTTGTTTTGTTTTGTTTTTCTTTTTTTAAGAATTTACTCTGCTATTTAAAAAGACAATTGCTTTTACTTCTGGAGAGATCAATGGCTTATGTAATACCTAAACAACCAAAGGAGGCTTATTTCAATAATCTAAAAAATGCTACCACTTCATTACTAAGTTTTATATTCTCCTATGTATGTATGTATTTTTGTAAATACATATACATGCATTTTTAATAAATCGCTAAGCTATAGAATATTTAAGAGAAAACAGAGTATTATTAAGATACATTATGTTACAAGATTGTGACGCAAAGATATGAAAAATGGGTATAATTCATCCTCTACCATAGAAGAGACAGACTTGGTCGAGACAAATGTGTGGTCAAGACAATTTTGTGAGATTTTGTTCTACATTTTGCACGAATTTGTGAGGATACATCCAGAACTCATGCATCAAGTGAGCCACTGGATGCGCTTCTTTTATTTTCCCTACCAGAACAAGGCATAAGACATTTTAAGTCATGTTTCTAATTGCATAATAATTGACAGAACAATCACATTTTTACTTTTCAAATATTCCTTTTTCTCTAAATTAGTAAAGAAAACTGGGTGCAATAGTTACCCCATTTGGGGGCTCTGAGGAGATAATTACACTCTATCATGATGAAACCAAAAAAGGAGATAATGCATGTCTGACAATTTTCTCAATTATTTATCATATTAAATAATGCTATCAAGCTTCCATTGTGCTAAAGAGTATACAAAGATACAAGGACATAAAGATACTTGCTTAATAAATATCTGCTTACAAACACAAAAATAAATACATATTGCAATCGTAAAATATGTTTGAAACTGGTACATCTTCATGGGGATGTTCAACTAATAGTGAGATAATCTCAGCAGAGAGAACAGTGGACTTAGAAATCTGAATTCTGGGCCTAACTTGGTGAGTAATAGGCAGAACATGTGATTTCTCTGCATATTCATTTCAGTGTTTGTAAGATAAGGGAGTTAACCTATATCAGTAGTTTTTAAAAGAAAAACTACTCCCCAACCTCCCCCCAGAAGGGTTGTTATTGAAAGTGTAATGAATAAAATGTAAAATAATGTATTTACTAGATAGGGGTGGGATTGTTGCTATTTTATCTTTCTTCTTCCTAGAATGAGTGCAGGAGATAGAAGTTATGTCCATAGGATATGATGTTAAGTTTCTGTGTTAGATTAGTTCAGAATTCCCTGATAGTTCTAAAATTTGGCAGTTCAGTAATCTTCTGTTGATACAATACGGACTTTAAGATATTCAATGGCTTGTGTGTGTGTTTGCTTGTGGAGTAGGGGAATTCTGGAAATGCTGGAAGTCTTAGAGTTGGCCTTTGATCTCAAAATGAGCTACCTTATAGTAGAGTTTATGCAGGGTAAGATTAGGTTGGAATGTGACTTTTCTATGGTTGAGTCTGTGGCTAGGTTTCATGGAGGAGAATAATTTAAGGAAAATCTATGGGGATAAAATAAACAAAGAAGCAAAAGTAGGTTTGTCCTGAATCTGGTGGATCATAGAGTCAGTGTAAGAACTAATTCCAGGATAACCTTTCAAAGGTCAACTAGGTAGGGCAATTGAATAAAGCAAAAGCTTATTTTGAAAACTCACTGACATCTCCTTGATTTACTATTTGGTGAAGAATACAAAGTTGGGTGCTCCCATGTGTCCTGCAAGGACTGTGCATTACAAGATATGCCAAAACCCAGAAAGCAATATGCATTGCAATGTTTGGTTCGAATTGGCTGAGGACTTGTCCATAAAGATGCAGCTTTCTGTAGTGGCAATTTTAGCCTTCAGTGAGGAGTGTTATGGTGAGAAGAAAAAGTTTTTAACTTCAAGCTACAAAAATTCTTTTGAGTATTAGCTGAGCACATTACTATTTATGTGATCTTGAATACGCCCCTTTACCTCTAAGAGCTCATTTTCATCTGCAAAATTAATAAGATGATGCCTGTCTTATTTGAACCTCAAGATTGTAGTTAGGGACAATGACGTAAGGTATGTAAACACATACATTTAAAAAATCTATTAATTAGTTTACAGATCTAAACTGGTAAAAAATCATTAATTTCAATAATTATTCCATCTTCATATATATATTAGACTCGAATGGCCACATTTTGAAAGTTGAGACAAGAATTGATAGGAAAAAGGAAATGGAAGCATAGCTGATTTCTTCTAGTCTCTGAATGCACTGGAGTCAAGAAATCATGTCTTTGCTATTTCCATGGCAAGAACAAGCTTTACAGATAATAAAGTGGACCAATCTAAGAAGTATGAGGAAGTTCTGCTTACCCCCAATACAACCCTTAAAACCATGAAATGCTACCACTTCCCATTTTATTTAGGTCACCCAAGAGTATACAATGGCTTTAAGAAAGTTTAATCTTTCCTAATCTGTGTAATATCAGTCTGATAAAATGGCAGTTTTAATGGGGAGGATCAGAGTTATAAAAATGAATCAGAGATAATTTTAGAACTCTGAATAAAGTTGATGGCATCAATGAGGAGAGACACCATGTCCCAACTCTCTTTGCCTTAGGGCCTGTGAACATAGTGGCATGTCTAGGGGTGAGTGATAGTAACAGGAAAAGGAGATGAAAGCATAGAAAATGTAATGAGAAGGCAGAAATGAACTGACTACTTAATCCTATTGCTTATGGTACCACTACCCCTCTCCGTCCTCTCAGAAGCCAAATTGTAGAAGAGGAGTCAGCAATTTGTGACAGATGATAGTTGAGGTGGATCTTCGAGGACGAGTTGGGAAGGAAGAGTTGGGAAAAGGGAGAAATCTGGATGAACTCTCATCAATCGTATACTATTTTCAGATCACAATGTTTGGTACTGTGGGACTTCTATTACTAGGTAAGATGTGATGGATTCAAAGAGCTTGCTGTTTAATGGAGGAGTATGCTATGATCATGGATACTGGGATACTCACTCGTGCATGATAAGTGAATTTAGCAGCCACTCCAGCAATACAGAAAAGGTAATTATTCAGGATACACTTATTAAAAAGTATGCAATGGAGGTTTAGTTCAGTTTGCTTGTGGAATAGAGGGCAGGGAGCATGAAGCTTAGTTGTGAATGGTAAAACTGTTAACAGGATGCTTAGACACAGTATGAAGAGATCATGAGAACCAGATTAATAGTTTATGCTTAATGCAGTAGGCAATGAGGAGTTCTTGACTTTTTGTTGTTGTTGTTGTTTTCATGCACTATTGAAAGATTAGTCTAGTGGTCGTTATGAGGAGAATTCAAATGAATAATGACAGGAAGTGGGGTATTCTGTTAGGAGGTCATCACAATGGTCTAGATGAAAGACAGTGATGCCTCAAATAAAGGAGTAAGTATGGGAATGGAAATAACGTGTCAGTCTAAAGCAGTGACTCTCAACTTTTTGTATGCTCTTGGAGGAATTGTTAAAACACAGAGTGCTGGGCCCTACACTCAGAGATTCTGACTCAGTAGGTCTTGGGTGGAGCCCACAAATTTGCATTTCCAACAAGTTTTCATTTGATATTGTTGTTAATGGTTCAGGGACCACACTTTGAGAACCACTGGTCCAGAGACATTAAGAACTAGCCTAAAGTTAAATTATTACATATGAGAGACAAGAATGTGATGAACTCAAAAATGACTTGGGACTGAAGATTGAGTGAGTGGGAAAGTGTGCAAATAAATTTCAATAATAAAACATACATTGAGATATATTTTTCATGTTGTAATAGTTTTTAAAGTATTTTGACAAAGCAGACTTTACTAGCTATGTCCTATTAATATGGGCAATTATTTTGCTTTGTTACAAAATAGTATAAAATTTATACACATAATTTGCCTAGTTAGACTGGGTTTTCTTCTAGAGATTTAGGAATACTTCACTTTTCTAAGGAGCTAAAATGTTAAATTATTGGCCCTGAAATTGATACTAACCAAAATAAAAAGTGATCTTATTTTCTCTCTGTCTTTAATCCTTTACTAAGACTTATGTGTTATAGGATATATGTCCCATATGTTCTTTAATTTCTATAGGGGTCTTGAAAATTGCTACTACAATTCATGTAGCAGTTTCTATATAAATGTAATGCAACTGTAATACGAGATTTGGATGATCTGACATCATGTATTTAAATATTCATTATTTGATTGCTGTAATAATTATAAAGTGTCAATTTTTTGACCCCCAGTGTCAACAAATGTAAAAGTAATCATTCTTTAGATCAGAGACTTTCAGATGTATAGGGGGTGATGAAAAAGACAACAAGTTTTTCATATAATCTAGAATAGTAAAAAAGAAAAAAAATGGTTGGGTCTAATCTATCTTAAAATGTGGTTTTATATGTGAAAGCTAATTGAACAGTAGTTTAACAGTAGTTGAACAGATATGTTGGAAAAACCAGTGGGAAGTAAATGATGCATCTTATAAATGTGATATAGAATGCCAAATTAAGATTTATTGGATTTGAAAATTTTAATTAAAACCTTACTTCCTGTAATCAACTTTATCAGTACAAATACATTGATCTTTTTTCTTATTTGCAGTCTTTTTTTTTGTTATGTTCTAACTGGTGGTAACCTTCTCTGACATAAAAGAACACAGTCCATTAATTGGTACAGTTATTCTTGATATATAAATATCCCTTGTTAGTAAAATTTTCTACAAAGAAATTTTTAAAAGCATAGATGAACACTTAGGTAAATATTGCATGATTTGTAGAACATTAAATATTTACAGCAAATATCCTCAGATATTAGTAACAGATTATTACCCAAGCTACCAATTTTATTTCACTGAAATAAATAAGAAATAAATGAATGTTTCAAGAATTCCTATGCCCAAACATTTTTTTTTCTTTCCTTTAATTGACTATCTGTGTAACAAGGTTAATTCCACTGGAACATTGATAATAAATCTCTTTAGTAATCACGTAAAATGTTTTCAAAGTAAATGTGTAATTGAGTTTGCTGAGCAGTATCATTTGATGGAACTAACTGAGTCTTATTCGCATGACATTTGAAATGACTAAAGCTATTTGGTGATTCCTGGTTGTCGTCCTATAAAATGGAAAATTATTCCCCTTATCAGTGTCAGCAGATGCAAAAGTAATTGCTTGTGGAACCAGAGACTTTCAGATATTTATAGGGGACTATGAGAGAGCCAGTTATTGCCCAACTTCTCACAATTAGATCGGCTGGTTAGAAAATATTAGCTCCCAGTCCATTGCTTTGTCCATGCCAACATGCTGACTCTCAGCATAGTTCACCTCCATTTATGCCAGTAAATATTTATTTTTGGTCTATTAAGTGTTACTATAAAAATATCCAACTTCACTTCAAATACAGTGATTTTACTGCGTTTCATATTAAAAACCAGAAAGGATTGAACAAAATTATGGAAGGGAGTTAAAAGGAGGAAGGAATGGAAGGAGCGAGGGAGAAATGATAAAGGAAAAAAGAAAGAAAATTAAATACATCGAAAAGAAGTTAAAAATACAAAATTGTCAAAACTGTTATGTTTCTGCTCTTAATTTATGAGCGTCTCTCCCATTCCCATATATTTAAAGTCAAATCCTTTCTTCTTTCTCATTTGCTACTATTAAACTCATGTAATCATGAAACAGAGAAATAACCCAAAGTATACTTAAACAGTGGGATAATTCTTCACCCACCAATATGTCGACCAATCAATATACTTTGTATACAATTCTGCAATGTGTAACCATAAAATTAATCTCATCAAGATCAGTAGGGATGTACTGTGTAATATCCTCCAATTAGCCTCACCAATTGGCTACATTTTTACAATTTTTTCACTAAATGATCAAAGGTAAATTAGCACTTTACCTAATATCAAAAGAATGCAACCAATGAAATGTCACTATTCTGAGTCAATTTGTTTAATTTAAAAAAATCTATATTTTTTGTGATTTGCTTTAATAAGTTTAAAATAAGAGAATAAATATGTCCATTAGCCACTTTATTTGATCACCTTTGTTCTAGCATAGATGTATTTTTTCAGTACTCTATCTTTGTAAATTTTCTTTCTTCTACAGATAGAATGATTTGAAATAACTCTTCATATCATATCAGTAGTCTGTCTTTTCTGTGTTACAGGATGTTACTGGTCCATGGGACATTATTCATTTTGGTTTCCATTCCTTATTCCTACCTTATTTTTCTGTATTAATATTGTAATGATAAATACATTTTTAAGGCTGCAGAATGGAAAGAGGAGACTAATTGAGTTAAAGCTATTTTAAACCAGCCTGTAGCACTTGGATTATTTATTTTCAATTTAGATTTTAGTATTGCTTGAAGATAGAGGTAATTTATCATGATTCCTGAGATTCCATATTCCAGATTAACAAATGTTTATTTTGCTGTCTGTGTAAACACAGTCATTATTATGCTACTGTATCTATGCACGCTAAAGTAATATTTAACCAAAAGAAAGCTTACATTTTACAATTGATAAAGTGTATCTGAGCATGAATGCTTTCAATTTACAATGAATCAGTTTGTAATTGATTTTGCTTTTCTTCAGCCTGTTATTCTTTGTTAACTTGTTATATAAGTTACCTTTAATGCCAAAACTTCAACAAAGCCTTAAATTTCATTAATCCTTCAGTCATCCAACAAAGCACAATTAATAGTTGTGAAGCAATTTGAAAAAAAAACATTAAAAAATCAAGGAAAACAAAGTGTTGTCTTTCTCAGTTTCTCTGTCTCTTCTTTCTTTTGTGTCCATTTATCTGTTTATTAAACTTCTGTATGTTCTACTTTATATGTATTTTGCATGACTGCACAGTCATGCTAAAGCTCTTAAAATGAAGAGGTAGGTAAAAAATTAAATTGTGCAAAACGTGTGCTTTGTGTATACTCATACTTCCTTCTACAGTATTTTAACTTTTGTTTGATTATTTTCTTTATATTCTAAAATCTATCCTGTGTGCCCTGTCTAAATTGTGAGATTTAATTGTGATCCTAGTTCTTCTGTGGTCATATATTTCCACTAAAGTCAACAGAAATAATTTACCCAATAATTAAGGTGATTTATCAATCAATGCCTTCAACTACTTTAGACAATTTATCATAATTCTGGATTTAAAAAGAAGAAATTACATATTTTATGTTTTAAAATTTGGTGACTCAAGACTGAACTATTAAATTATAGATAATTCCTTATATGCATTTCTTTTATAATGTTGCATAAGAATTTCAAATTGTAAAGACAATGAAGACCGCCAAAGGATGGCATGTAAAACTTTATTTTGTTGGAAAAGTGTTTTCTGTATTAGAATTGTCATGACCTAATGGTCAACTAGTGAACTTTTAAGGAAAGCAATTAAGTTTTTCCAACTCTTTGTGTCTGAACAAAAAGTATTAATCACATTGATGTAAATAGCTACTCTGATACTGCTAACAACATAGTTAAAACAATTTGATTGATTACTTTTGGTTATTTTGGTTATAAAATTGGTCACTTAATTCAATTAATATATAAGTATTTCTAAAACTAGTGATTCATATAATAAGCACCCTTTCTGTACAAATTTTTAAAAGATTATATTTGCTATGGAAAAATAGTATAAGACATATTGCCAACTTCAAGGATTATAAATGTGCTTAGGGAGACAAAGCATATATTCTTGAAAGTCAAATAATATTATATTCCAGTATGTAACAAATAATGCAACATAATTTAGGTTTACACATAAGTGAGGAATAGAGACTTCCAATATAACGGGTCAAACCTGCTTCCATATGTATTCCTATACTCAGAGGGCTTTCTGAGAAATTCGTTTCAGAAAACATAATGCAAGTAAATGGGACCAATATTATAAGAATAATATAAATTCACTAAAATTTATTAAATAAAACATATTATGTCTATTGTTAGTACATTATTCCTATAACAGATTTCAAATTAATAATGTGCTATTGGTTCTTTTCAATGTCATGGTTATAATAGTTACTATAGATTTATACTGTTCCATAAGGTAGCCATGGAACACATGGCCAATGAGCATTTGAAATGTGGTGACTTCAAATTAAGATGGGCTATAAGTGTAAAATACATATTGATTTTGAAGACTTATTATGAAAAAATGAATGTAAAATATCTCATTAGTAATTTTATATTTATTATAGGTTTTATATGATAATATTTTGGACATATTGGTGAAATAAAATATATTATTAAAATTAAATGTTACCTGTTTTTTATTTTCTTAATATGACTATTAGAACATTTTAAATTACATATATGAATTGTATCGTATTTCTATTGATCTGCACTACTGTAAACATTTTATTTCAATTTAGAGGAGAGAATATACTGTAAGATGATTAAATTATAGGAAAGTACCCATGTGAAAAGGGTCTCATTTCTATAATACAACTTAATGCTTGTACATCATCATCTGGTCTCTGCTTGTGTTCTCCCATAAGCAACAGGAAACTCACTAATTTAAAATTAGTGCTTTAAAAAAAATTGTGACCCTAATCAGTTGTTTTTATATTATCCTAAAAATTCAGGCTCCATATAATTTCAACCCATTGATTCTATTTATTCATTTTGTAACCACACAGAATAATTCAAATCCCAAATCTACATAATGGCCTGTTTACAGAGTAGTTTTCAATTGGGAAATCTAGACCTTATACATCCTCCTAATAAAGTCTAAGTTTTCATTATCTTGCCTGAATAAATAGTTATTTATTTTGTAGTAGTATCTCCTAAAGTCTTTTTGCATCTGCTTATTTACTTATTTGTTTATTTTAGTACCTGGTGGTATCATGTTGTTGCTAACATTTGTGCAGCAGTTAACATATTTCTACGTGTGAAGTGATGACCGGTTAGTTTTTTAAAAATTTTCCACTTAGAAATTCCAAGTCATTAAAGGACATCTTGAAATGTTTATTCTGCTATCCCATTATTAGTCATTCATTCACTTATTTTCTTCAAAAATATTTATGAGTACCTACTATGTATCAGAAATGACTTTAGGTTAAACAAGAAACTCCTCATCTTCATGGGGTGTTCATGGAACTCATCCCACTGACTTTGTATTATTTGCATGCATTTTTGTGTCTCCAAATAATTCCTGATAAAAATACTGCACAGGGCAAAACAAATTCAAAGCCCTTTGGCATCCTCCTTGAGATCACTTTCTACATTATTTCAGGTTATTTAATCAAGTTTTGTTGTTCAGAGTAATACAACTTTACCAAACTGCATTCTAAATTTCTCCATGTTCGCCATTAAAATTTTATGATTTTGTCAAATCCCTTGGTAAAATAAAAAATCCCCATGCCAACAAGCATTTATCTTATTCTTCAAAAATCAATATCTTTGAAAGAGATAAGTCTTGAACAGAGCCAGTGGCTGGGTATGATTTTAAGAGAAAACAATAAGAGCCAAGATTTATTAAGCATTTATTTATGTTAGATGGATACATAGGATTTTGAGAGGAAATAATAATAACCAACATTTACTGAGCGTTTATTACATACCAGACAGTATTCTAACATATTTGGTCCTCATAACAGCCCTATAGGGTAGATATTCTTACCCTCGTGTTATAAATAAAGAAACTGAGGCTCAAAATGTGTAAATAACTTGTTCAGGGTCTCTTGGGTAGAAAAGGGTGAAGCCTGAATTCAACCCATGTATTCTTATTTAGGAGCTTATGCTCTTAACCAGAAGATGAAAAGCATTCTAAGGGCCTTGAGGGAGGTATAGCCAGAGAAGATCACCAAATGGCTGGCAAGAAAGGTCAATGTTAGTAGCAATATAAGGCTGGAATGGTCCTTGGGGCAAAATTAGGGGAAGTCTTGACCATCATGCTGGTGTTTGGATTTTATTCTATTTGTACTCAGTAGATGCATAAGATTCTTGAGCAGAGAAATAGCATAATGAAAGTAATGTTTTTGGAACATATTGACCTGATCACTGTGCACAGGCTGATACTGGTTTAGCAAGAAAAATATTGTACAACTGTAATGAGAATGAATTGACACTTATTTGATATTTAGTAGACATTAGTGTGACGTGTTCAACAATAACATAATTTAAGGTTTAAGCCTAGATGGCTGTGAAAATGGTCTTTTCTAACAGAACTAGGGAAGTTGGTATTTCAAGTGGTTTGCAGGAAGTTCATGAGCTCAGTCCTGGACATGTTGAACTTCCAGTTAGATGCTTGTTGGCCAATTGAGAGTTGAGACTGTAATTCAAAAGTGAGGTCACAGCTAAAGATAAAGAAAGATTTGGGCGATATGAAAAACATGGCTAAATTCATGGAAGAAAATACAACTCGTTATGAAAGAAGCCTTGGGAAAGAGGTGGAGATTACCAAGTTTAGAGCCTTTGAAATTACTCTGGGTACGTGGAGAGATGAGCTAGAGAAGAAGCAGGGGAATAAAGCAGAGAAATCTGACTGCAAGGAGATCCATGTTATTCTGCTATCCAACTACGTGACAAAAGTTATTTCAAACATTATTCATCCCTGTACATTCACAAAATCATGTAGAACAGCCCAGTTGCTCTTATTAAATATTAGCAAATATGAACAAAATTTAATAACATAAAATACCACCAAATTGGTACTATGTAGTATGATTGTAGAGAGTGTTAATCTTTTTACTTTTGCAATCCTTTGAACAATATACGATTTTAAAGTATAGAAGTCTTCTAATAATACAGAGATTGAAGCATCCATTAAACATATTTGTAGTGCTACCAATCTGTACTGGTTCTAGAAACTATTATGACACTTCAAATTGCAAATTATCATTAAGATTTTAAAAACTAGTGATGTAATAAGTTCCTTTAAAAAATGTTCCATAAATCCTCTCTGAAATGTGTAGAAATGCCTAGAAGATATGCATTTATTTATGTGGCACATGAGAATCATATTCTCATGAATAGCATTTGCTTATTTACTTCTTTATTAGCCATAGACTACATTTAGATATTTGGTTTTTCCTTGAATACTTGTCCTCTAAGAGCTGTCATCTAATAATAGTAGAAAAATTTATGACTGGAAATGTGATTGGGGAAGAGTAGGTGGGAATCAAACTTGATGAATACGATCATTCTGGCATAAGACATTGCGAGTCATTTCTGAATTGGTTTTACAAAATGAAAACTTTTAGCCCTGAAAGGAAGGCAGATTTCTGTGTTATCGATGGATTTTCAAAAGATATCAGTTATAAAATATTTTCCAGTGTTTTAATGAAAAGAAATTAAATGCAGCATAAAGATCAAGAGAGTAAAATGTATTTTATTAACAGAATTTTAATCTAATAATTAAATCTTGCCTACTTGTTTGAGTACGTATTTGATTTTCAGTGCCTTTTCATTCATGTCTCCTTTTTAAGTGTTTTGTTTAGAAAACCAAGGTATTTTAAAGTTTTTTGAGACTGTGGTCATTATCAATTTAAAAATTAAGGAAACTGTGATTGCAAGATTAAAAATCATATATTCAGATTCTTTATGTGAAATATTCAGGGTTCATTCATTTGAATTTATTAATGCCACCAAAGAAACCACTGTTAAGTCAAGCAAATTGCACTGTTTGTCTTATGACAGCCTGCCTGTCAATTATGACATACTAAAAATACCATTTAAAGAATCTGAGCAGATTGCCATGTAGTTTTTTCTAAGGATAAGGTGACAATTCTGCATTTTTACCTGAGGTTACTATTATTTAATGAATGAGGCAATTTCTGATGACGTATTTACCCACATGGTTTTTATAGCAGAATATTTAAAATAAGATCAAATACAATTTTAGGATATTAAAAATTAGCCCTGTCAAATATATGTAAATCGACTTTTGTTGATACGACAGAATGATGACTTGCATTACCTTGCATGTATGTTCAGCTCTGGTGATGTTAAATGTTTGTCCTTATTTGAATCCTCAGGTACGATTGTATTTCAAAACCTTCATAAAATATAGTATGAAAATATTATGCATGTCATTAGTTTAGCAACAGGAGGTTGAGCAAATGTATTTCTTCTGGTTTGTTTCTAATAAAAAGTAATTTTGATTTAAATTAGCACTATCTTTCTTTTCTAGGCCTCCATTCCTTTGAAGGAATTGGAGCAGTTTAACTCCGATGTACAAAAATTGCTTGAACCACTGGAGGCTGAAATTCAGCAGGGGGTGAATCTGAAAGAGGAAGACTTCAATAAAGATATGGTAAATTGGTTGTGATAAAAGTGTGAATGAACTCGGAATGAAAATGAATAAATATTTGCAAAGAAATTAGATAACTAAGGTCTCTAACTGAGTTCTAAGACCACACCTTGCACATTTTGTGATTCTAATGATTTTTATAAATGCAAAGTATTCTTGTCAACCTTTTACTTTGAATGCTAAATTATTATGATATGGTGATACAGGAGCACATATTGATTCTAATAAATAGCTCAGAAATTTTGTTTTTACCTGTGCTATATTCAAACTCAGAGGACAAAATATAATCAGGAAAAAAAATGAGAATCAAATCAGAAAACAAACTAGAAATTTAATAAGGAACTCACTACCATAGATGGCTGACCTTTTGTGTCAGTCATGTTTTTAGTAGTATAACCCTATTTCACAGAAGGGGCAGTTACACACAATATAGACTTTGTTTATTTAAGTTTCCTATGAAGTTATTTTACCAGAAAGTTGAGGAAATGGTGCAGTGTATGTCTAAAATGTGTATAAATTTATGCTGCTTATTTCACGGGAATAAAGAAATATGACTATGTGGGCTGTTACCAACCTCAGAAAATTCTTCTCCATCCTGATTAATTTCAAAATGTCTTTTACATTTCTCTCTGGCTTGAATATTTCTGCATCACATCCCGATTCACTGACTTTTTTTTTTTTTCGCCCTTCACCCTCCTTTTCACAATTTCTTTTCCCCTCTTCCACTGCCATCACTTCTGTGGCATTCTTAAACTTTACATGTATCAATGCTAGAGGCTTCTCAGACAATGCTTGAAAACGACATCAGAAGGCAATATATCAATTTTAGATAATGGGCATGTGAAGCAATAGTAGAACTATTTCCACCAGTCTTAGCTCCCATTGATATCAATTCTGACTTCCTGGAGCTGCCTCAATCAGTAGTCCCCATGCATGGGGTTTGGTGGCCTTGCCAATTCAGCTCGTGGAAAGGAAGACCAGAAGAGCCTTTCCAAGATGCTGACTTACAACTACCTCTATTTCATGTCAAAGAAGGAACAGAGGGCCCCAAGGTGGAAAGGGGTGCTGCTTACCTCTTGGGCTGACTACTGCCCCTGCCCTAGAGCCCTCACCTGATGTGCGGAAAGAAATGGGTTTTATTTGTTTTAGTTTTTGTCTTCAGGCCTAGAAAATGCTGCAGAACTTTAAAAGGCATGTTAAAATCAGTAAGGTCTTTCACACAGAATAAATATATAATATGTCTATAGTATGCTCTACACTTAATTAGACTATTAACCAACAAATCTCAGATAGAAATAATCCTATTCCCTCGAAACAAAATGAATAGGTCTTCAGTTGTGTGTTGAAGTTTAAGCATGCATTATAGATTTAAATATATAACATGTAATGCCATGAATAGGGCCATCCCACCCTGAATGCACCCGATCCCATTTAACACTATGAGTAGTAATACACGCAAACACATACATGTGACTTTTGAAAATTGTCTGCTATTTGTTATTCTTAGCTCATTGGCAAACCTTTGGTACCACTGCAAGGTGAGCCTCCGTCATAGAAATTTCTATGTCCTGAGTTGAAAGAAAAGAAGTTGCAGGTGAAAAAATCACATGATCACATATGCAACTATATTAGACCAGCACTTATTCAAGTCATTTTTTAATTATTATTACTATTCTTCTTCTTTTTTTGGGGGGGGGGCAGCTGGCCAGTATGTAGAACCAAACCCATGACCTTGGTGTTATAAGTTTGCACTCTAACCAATTGAGCAACCAACCAGCCTCAAGTCATTTGATTAAGTAAACAAAATTAAAGTGTTGTTTTTGGAGTCTAAAAGAATAAAATGCACACTGAAAACTTTTAAAGCTATTTTTTTCAATCCATATGTGAATACTTATGTGATCTTATTTATTTAAACTTAACATGCCCATATGATATATTTTTAGAAATTAATAATTTGCAATATTCGACAGCAATTTAACACATCGTTTTTGATGAATACCTCAATAGTTGTCCTAAGTTTGCGCATTTAGTTTTCGAATATAAAGCAGAGATTATTGGATAGAAATTAGTCTGCATTTAAAACAAAGTATTTTCATTGAGTAGTGTGTTAATATTTTAAGATTTGTTGCTATATCACACACACACACACACACACACACACACACACACACATAGATACATCCATTTTCCTATGTAGATCAGTTAATATTATAAATGGCAAGGTTAGTTTAATTCTCCAAACTTTTAAACTTTTAGAACTATTCTAAAAATCAAACAAAAGATACTTTCACAGCAATTCACTACTTGTCTGAAGTGATGAAGTAACTTACTCCTCCATCTTCCTACATATGCCTCTAAAATATGTGTTCTTTAGAACTAGAGAGAAGGACACTCATTTCTTTTAAAAATATAAAAGAAAAGCTATGAGAACAGTATCTTCTGATATCATTCTCTGAAAGTTTTAAATTGGATTTTTTGTGTGTGTATCAATAACATGTTTTATTATCTGTTAACAATGTACAGCTTTCTTAAAACCAAAATGAAGACTGTACTTGTTGTTTTTAATCAGAATGAAGACAATGAGGGTACTGTAAAAGAATTGTTGCAAAGAGGAGACAACTTACAACAAAGAATCACAGATGAGAGAAAGCGAGAGGAAATAAAGATAAAACAGCAGCTGTTACAGACAAAACATAATGCTCTCAAGGTATTAGAGCTAAAATTATAATGTACCTTGCCTGTGGGGTTTTTTTTTTATATGTAGGGTAAAATATATTGTGCATAAATAAAATCTGCTTAAGAATCTTAGACACCAGAAATTCACTTTTTTTCTGTTCAATGAGTGTGCTTTATTTAACACTTTCAAGTGGTGTCTGGTTTTGAAAGATGTGTTACTTACAAATTATGGGTTTTTGTTCAGGCAAATCTTTTTGAGTAGTAATTGAAGGATATCAAAATGCATCATTCATAGTATTTATGCATTTAATTTTCTAATATACTTTATTTTTATAAGCTACTTTTGTATTTCTGTTGTAAAACTTGCTTAACTGCCAGGATAACTAATCTATATTTTTAAAAATTATTCCTGCTTCCTTTACTGTATTGATTTCATTTATAGTAGTTCCAATTTTTTGGTAACCTAATATGTGTTTAATATGGCCTAGATTCCACTTTAAAAAAAAAAAAACAACTTGATCTTACCTTTAAGAGAGTCACTCTTTGCAGCTAAGCATCTACAAGAGTCTAATTTTATTTATATAGGAATCCTCAAAAATAATCTTAATTCTCTTGAAGAACTGCTATTTAATATTAAACAGCTGTAGCATATGGCTTCAAGTACCTATGTGACTCATACAGATATTGCAGGAAAAACAGAATGAACTGTTGATTTTTCCATAATAATATCTAGGAAGTTCTTGAGATGAGACTGGACATGTGAAAAGTTTTGTGAAATACTTCTTTTGTATATGCTTTGCAATATTCACTATTTGCATGCATGGCTGATTGTCTAATACTGTTAATTGCCAAGCTTCTCATTGTAAATCACTCTTTTCAAGCTATGTAGCTATGTGGGTGGATCAATCTAGTAGGTGGATGGAGTCTGCTTTCTGTATGCGGTTATGAGGATAAAACCTTTTCCTCTATAGTCAACCAAATAAACACTGCTGAGAATCTAATTACACAATATTGTGCCTGCAAGGAATCCACAAGGAAAGTCTAATTGGCCAGCAGGTGTTCTGAAGGTAACTGCTGATAGATATAGTAACTAGAAAAGGCCTCTTTCTCAAGGGAGTGCAAAAGCAAACCATAATGTGCTCAGAAAATCAGAAAGCTGTGTAATTCACACCTTCCAACTGTGACCAAGCTTTCAGAAGCTTCTACACCGATTATATGATGATATGTTTCCTACTGAACAGCAGTGTTTAATAGTTATCTGGCATACAACTGAAGAAATCTATATGATGTCTCTAAATATCTTTTACCTATTACATATCACCTTGTTCTTAGGAAATAAAAGGAGTTTCAGATTTAGGGTCACCGAGCCCTTTCTCTTGGCAAAAATGTGAGTTATTTCAAAAATAAGGAAGGCATGGCTCAACTTTCACTCACGTGGCTGTATCCTGATACCTCTGAAAAAAGCAGCGTTACATCTGACTCATCCCAGGCATTTATTACCTCAACAGGAGGTTTAGAAAGTCAACATAAAATGTAAACTGCAGTAAATTTTATATCCCCAGTTTTTAAAAAATTAGGAAATGAAATCTAGATCATCATTGCAAATATATGCTACAAGTGATTAAGGAAAATTGCCAATTGTAGTTGCCAAACAAATCTACACCACCAAATTCAGTAGCTATGTTAACCTTCCACGTGGTTTCAATTCTAGTTCTGATGAAATATTTCAAAGATGAAAACTTTCTGATGCAATAAGAATTTTTCAGCAGCTCTTTAGTATTATTATTATTATTATTTTTGGTTCAAGTTAAATCTGTACGTAAAACCCTAATTAATTGCTACCTCTCTGAATAAATGAAAGCTGTATGCAGAGCTCTTATGTTCTCATGAATTATCATAAAATGACAATTTGACTAATTCTATTGATCAGGGAAAACATTGTGTGTGCTTGTAAGAATCAAGATGATTGATTTTCTTCCTTTGTTGATTTATTAAATCAGTCACCCTTATTTATCTCATCAGGTTGACTGGAAAACATGCACTTTCTCTTTTTTTCTAAATAGTTCATTGCTTTGCATTTGGAACATGATTTAGTATAATAAGAAAAAGTTAGCCATGCAAGCCTTGAAAGAAAAAACATTTTTCTAACATTTAAATTGTTATTTCATGTACATTCATAGCCATACAAACAATAGTCACATTTCTACACATATAGCTTGGAATAATTTATAACATAACTAAAAGGACTTTTTATTGCTAACCACAAATATTAATAGCCTAGGAAACTTTTTTCCAGGCATATCTAAAACCATGAATGTATGTTGCTCAGCTATATACACCTAAAATTTTGTTGATGAACCCAGGGTTAAAGATAGAAGTTTTACACTTTTACCCATTTTACAAGTCAAATACAAACTCGCTAAGTTTGTAAAACTGTCTAGTTAACTGCCTTCATATATTAAACTGTTTCACGTAGACTACACAACTTCCCTAGCTCATTAAGAGTCCATTAAATATGACAAAATTTCTAAACAAGTTTGAACATGCCAAGAGAAAATACATTGTGTTGTTCAGGTTTCTTAGCTTCTTGTTCATGGGTCCTGCCACATAAACATATAATTTAATCATTTATTTAGATGTTTTACTTTTAAATGTGAATTTAACCTATTTGTACCAAAAAAGGCTCAAATTATTTTTATAAATAACTACAACCAGAATATATCAGAATATATATTGATATTTTAATAATATCTGCACCATGAACAGGATTTGAGGTCTCAAAGAAGAAAAAAGGCTCTAGAAATTTCTCATCAGTGGTATCAGTACAAGAGGCAGGCTGATGATCTTCTGAAATGCTTGGATGACATTGAAAAAAAATTAGCCAGCCTACCTGAACCCAGAGATGAAAGGAAAATAAAGGTAATGTTGTTTTAGAATGTCAATATTAGATTTTATTGCTACCGTTCAATTACTTTAACTTAACCTGTGAGGATCATATTTAAGATGTTGATGTTCTTGTTCCTCTATTAGTGTTCTCCTTGATTTGATGTATTTCCTTGTATTATGTGTTGTTTTAGTAAATGTATTAAGTGTTATTCAACTGCCTTAATGTTGAATGAATAAAATGTTTTACTTTTAGACAATATAAAATGAATTAAGAAATGTCATGTGTTTTTTGGTAAAATTGTAATTGACTTTGTGTATCTTTGTTCCAGATGAACTAATGACTTATCGATATATGGACGACTTCTTTCTCATGTTAGCACATTCATTTCATCAGACCATCTTCACACATCAGTGTCAATTCTCTGTATATTTATTTTCATGTTGTCTGAAGAAGTTTTTTTTCTGTTATTATTTTACACTTTTTATTTTGCTTTATTCTCTGTTGAGTTTCTCAAAACCTTTCAAGGGAAATAAACAACGTGTTCACTTACCCTCTAAATTATATTCTATATGGATGGTCCCTAATAAATAATGAGTAATCACACCAATTTGGATCAAACCCCTAAACACCAGAGGAGTTCAGAATAAAGAAAATGTTAGATCAATTTCAGTATTTTCTTAATTAGAATATCTAAAACCGAGCATTCAAAGGATAACTGAAATAATATTTGGATTATTGGGTCAGGATGACAGTGACACTTTCCAGATTGTAATTTTGAAACATGACAATAAAGAGACAACAGCCTATACAATTTCTGAGAGTATTTGCTGCTTGATGTGGTTAGCTAACTGCCCTGGGCCCTGTATTGGTTTTGCTCAATAGGAAATTGATCGTGAATTGCAGAAGAAGAAAGAGGAGCTGAATGCAGTGCGTAGGCAAGCTGAGGGCTTGTCTGAGGATGGGGCCGCAATGGCAGTGGAGCCAACTCAGATCCAGCTCAGCAAGCGCTGGCGGGAAATTGAGAGCAAATTTGCTCAGTTTCGAAGACTCAACTTTGCACAAATTGTGAGTTGTTACTGGCAAACCCACGTACGTGTTTGCAACTACTACTCTATTAACAGAGGCCTACTAACAGGAAAAAATCTGGGTACAATTTCAGACTTCTGATGTGCATTCCGAAAGTGAGTAGTTTTCCTCACTTTGGGCTTCTGTAACACAAGTGCTTAATTTTGCAGATTAAAGACAAAGTAAATTAACAGCTTATAGGAAAAGCCCCCTTATCAAAAATAACAAATACATCTTAATTTTTTTTTTTTTTGCTACTTCATTTTTTCATAACATTGGCAATGTGAATTTGTCAATTTATCATACATTTACTTTACTTTGGTGTCTAATCCAAAAATATGTATTGCTTTCCTGAGATCATCCCATGCTAATTTTACTTTCTTAATGTACATATGGCAAATAATAAATATTTTGTGAAACATCTTCTATTAGCAACTTTCATAAGGCCTTATCTCATTGACTTAAAGAATATAAGCTTAGTCCTCATACCTGGCTCAAAGGGTTACAATGATTTGTAGAAGAACTGGAAGCCTAGTAGGATGGTTGGTAATTGAATGTCATTACTGAAATGTTACAAGTCAAAAAGAAAAGGAATGACTGCTCTTCATTCAAACAAATGAGTGAAAAGTTTGTGACTCTCTTTTTAAAAAGGCAATTCAAAATCGTGGGCATGGTCTTCTTAGCTCTTTATTTGTAATAGGTTATAAACCGTAGAGATTTTCCAACAGATACATTTTTTGTTCCTATTGCAAGTTATTGTAAAGTGAAGAGGAAGGTCACTGTCTGTGATTAACCAAGAAAGTACTCCTCACAAAACCAAGATGTTAAAGTCTGGAAAGTATGCTTTATAATTATGTTAGGTTGAATCATATGAAACAAATAGTCAACCATTTTGCCCTATGTGGTTCAGCCCATAGATGAGATTTCTTTTTTTTTTTTTTTTTTTTTGTCCTTTTCGTGACCGGCACTCAGCCAGTGAGTGCACCGGCCAGTCCTATATAGGATCCGAACCCGCGGCGGGAGCGTCGCAGCGCTCCCAGCGCCGCACTCTACCAAGTGCGCCACGGGCTCGGCCCCATAGATGAGATTTCTTAAGAATTTCTTCTTCGATATTGTTTATTCCATTTAATATGTCTTTTATTCTTAAATATGTCTAAGACAATTAACAGCTTTATTTTATAAACGTAGAAGGAAAATATGCTGTATATTATTGTAACTTCTTTTTACATTTTAAGAAAATTCATGAATACACAGTTTTCTGTGAAATCTAATACCTTAAAGTTTAACAGCAGCTTAATATTCTGAGCTATTGGAAAAAGTAATATAAGAAATATTGAAAGTATTATATTTGAAGTCTAATTCCAGCTGATTGAACATTTTGGCCTATTATCCTTCCATATTAGATGTTATGTACATAATATGTCATAAATCACTCAAGCTTATACTAACAGAAAGCCTGTGTCTGCAAATGCAAAGTGAAGTGAAAGATCAAGGCAACCATAAAGAAAATTCTAGTAAAATAGTTTGTCTCAACGTTTTAATAGATCATTCAGGGGGAAGTCATTTGCTTTGAATTACCTGGCTACTAACTCATTTTTTTCATTCCAGTTTTCCCCATGTCTTGACATACCCAATATGCAGGATTAAAATTTGTTACAACCTAGTCAAGATAAATTTCTAAGGTTTTATAGTTAAATAGACACACTATCAAAAATCTCCATAAACCACCCATTTAAAATGCCATTATGTTCGTACACAGTAGGTTCTTAACAAATAATTGTACAGTATAATAATGACTAGTAAAATAAAGTATATGTGAACCAGCATAAAATTTAAAAAAATAAATAATAGTAAAGTACTAAAATATATTTTCCTCATAAACCATTTATCCTTGATTTTTACATATGAAAGATTCAAAATTCAGAAGTGAGGGGTGGAGGGGGACTATTTTTATGTTAATTCTTTTTTTTTTTTTTTTGCAATCACAATTTGTTTGAAGAAGAATAAATTTATAGAGATATCCAGGAGGATGTATCTTTATACTACACAGGTTACTAATGTATTTTAACAACTGACTTCACCATGGCCACTGACTGGAGTCATCTTTCCCAATTCTTCCACAATGCAGTCATTTGAGATAGCCACACATGAACAGCTTAATGAAAAGTTACATTTAGACTAATCCTACAGGATGCAGCACAGTTTGCCAAAGCTTCAAAATTCCTTACCTTTTCCCTGCATTCTCCTTCTCTATTTCTCTCATCTTTACTTCTCCTAACGGCCCCTTTTTTTGTTCTCTAAAGATATAAACTCTAGATCTGCAGTCAGTCTTTCATGTCTGCTTTTATACTCCACCAGTGAACTAACAGAAAAAGAAATCATTTCCTCATAGTAGCAATTCAAAATAGTAGTTCGTACCTTAAAGTGCTTAGCATTCGAAAGCTAAGTTTGAAAGGAGAAATTAAATTTCTTTACTTCAGTTGCAAAGACTCAGAAATGGGCTATGCAGTGTAAGATTAATGTACTTAGGGGACTATGTCGTGAGAGCAGTAGTAAGGCTCAGAAGTCTGGGACTTTTTCTGAGGGAAGGAACCATGAGGCAGCTCTCAGCCAGAAAGGAGTGCAGACCAAAGCAGAGCAGAGGGTGTCTGCAAATAATGGTCCTCAGGACTAACCTGGAGACAATAAAGAAGGGACAACAGACTGGGAGAAAGCATGTAAAATTTTCTTCATATATTCACAGCGAGAAAACACTTGCCCTCGTTAGGAATACAAAACATTTCTAATATATTGCCTGTGGGATACTCAGTGGAGACAAAGCAGTGACTGTAAACTGAACCCAAGGAATTTTTCTACAGGATGTATTATAGCAGCAGTGTGGTCTAGTAAAAGAGAATGCTCCCTGGGATGAACAGTCCTGAATATGAATCTCAGTGATGTTATCTGCTAGCTGTATGCTCATGGGTAAATTGCTCTCAGCCTCATTTTCCCCATCTATACAGTGGGGATAAGGATGTTTGTGAGGATGAAATAGGGTAATACTGTATTTGTAAAACACCTGTTGCATTATGTGTGTTCAATGAATCAAAGTTTTCTTCTTTTTTCTGTATAAGTTAACACTGGAAAATAGACACATTATTTTAAAAGTTGTAATAGCTTTATAAGCCTTTAAGAGAATTAGGTTCAGTACGTACCATTTGTTTAAAATTTTATCAAAAGATATCAGATATACTTAGATCAATGCAAATTACAAATTATATTTCCTAATCAATGGGAAGGTAGTTCTGTCTGAAGTCACACAGTGTTTACAGGTATTTTCATGCAAAGTTGACGACTATTAATGGAAAAGAATGATTCTCCATAAACTTGCCTATAGAACTCTATCAGAATGCTTTTACATGAAGGTAAAGAATGAGCTAAGAAAAAAAAGGCTCTGAAAACTTCATAGTAGAAAATTATGCATGCTTTTTATTAAGCTTAGTTGTAGCATTTGGCAGTTAACCTCAGAGAGCCCTAGCAAGTGGAACTACAAAATTGCACACTGAGGGTACCAATGCAATTGAAGGCTCATGTGTAACTCCTCAGAGAAATAAACTCACAGACTAAAATTACAATGGATATGAAAAAACAAAAAACTTTTTTCATAAGCAATGTTAGCAAATGCTAAACAGTGAAAGGGGAATGTACACCTGAGGAATTGGAGATAAGAGGACAATCAGAAAAATATATTAAAATAAGTATTTAAAAATAAGAAATGGAATGGAATTTTAACAATAACAACAGGCCATTTTGAAAAGTGAACAGGATGATTTGAAAAAACAAAGTCTAGAAACAAAATTATAATTATTGAAATAATAACTCAAACAACTTTGTTAAATAGTGGATTCATTATAGAAGTAAAATACATATTAATTCAAAGATGCCAAGGAAAATTTTGTTTCGCTGGAAGTACTAGAGGATGTGGAAAATAGAATAAAAATCACAAACATATGCATAAACAGAGTTCCAGATTGAGAAAATGGAGAGCACGGGGAAAAGACAATATTTTACATAAGTCAATGACATTTAATAAAACTGAATAAATTTTAATTTGCGTGACTCCTCAGAGTGCATACAGCTTGACCAGTGTCAAAAAAATAAAAAGTCCGAGATGTGATGGCCAGATCCGTACTGATAGCATGCCCATTACCATCACATATTGGGCACAAGTGGTGACAATTAGCTTTGAACCCCATGAATATTCATAACCTATATAAAAAAGTTCACACCTAGCTAGCTCTGAATGAAACTCAGAACATCAATCACCAAGAAGGTATCATAAAAGCTACTGAAGACAAAAGACAAAATACTTACAGGATGATAATTTTGACAGTAAATTCTTCATCAACAGTAGATGTTAGAAGTCAATGGAGTAATATCTTCAAAATGTTAGGCAAATTTTCAAATATCAGTTAAACTGTAATTTAAGAATAAAGACAAAATATTTTCAGTATACAACTGCTTTCAGATAAATGAAAGCTAAGAGAATTTATTACCTATAGATTATTGCTGAAAGAATTACTAAACAATATACTTGTGTAAAAGGAAAATGAAACCAGAAAAAAAATAAGCTATATAAAGCTGTATAATATTCTTTTCTTTATATAAAGAACATTTAAAAAATATCTTGTGAT
This sequence comes from Cynocephalus volans, assembly GCF_027409185.1. Lineage (NCBI taxonomy): Eukaryota > Metazoa > Chordata > Mammalia > Dermoptera > Cynocephalidae > Cynocephalus > Cynocephalus volans. Next base: position 43,195,014 of record NC_084478.1, on the reverse strand, counting down.
TGCTAAAATTCTGGTAAGTACTACAAAAGAAAACACAGAGTACTATGAGTATGTAGAAATTATTTGACTGACCCCACATAAAGAAGGATGCAACAAATATAAGACTTTTGCATAATGTATACAATATAAACTATTACTAATTATCATGTTAGAGAGCAAAAAAATGTAGTAAACCTTTGGAATAGGCATACATGTATGACCTGTCCCAGGAAGGGTACCAAAAAAATGCAAACAATACCTTAGTGCAAGAAGGAAAAGAAATTATCCCTTTTCTAAATATGACAACTTTACTTGCCCTGGATATCCCATGACACCAAATACCAAGTATATGATGCGGACGTTAAACATTTTGTATCCAACAACTTATTCAACTTCTTAGCTTGGATGGCTAATAGGCATCTCAAACATAGCACAGCCGAGTCAAGAATAATTGATGCATGACCCACTCCCAACTCCATCTGTATTAATTGGCACCTACCAAGGTCTCCATACGTTAGTAAATTGGACTAACTTTCACTTAGGTAAAAACGTAGACATCATTCATGATTGTTCTTTTCTCTTACATTAACTATGTGACTTATTTCAAATGCTGTTGTATCAACCTGCAAAATACTACGTCTTTAATCATACCACACCTTAGTAGCTGCATTACAAAAACTCTAGTCAACAACAACAACATCATCATCTCTTATCTGGGTTCATTCAAAAGCCTGTAATCTCTGCTTCCGGTCTTTCCCCGCCTATACTATATTTCTCTGGTGAAGCCAGAGGGCTCCTTCTAAGGTGTAAATGAGAATATATCAAGCCCCTGTTGCCCAGAACCCTTTCAATGAAATCCTCTGAGCTCCTACATGATCTAGCTCCTGCCTATCACAACTGTTACTCACACTTTATCTCCTTTTTTCCCATTCTGTTGCCATAGAGGCATAATAGTTTGTCCTCTGTACTCTCCTTAAACACACCAACTTCTCTTCCTTCTCAGGACCTTTGCACATATGTTTTTTGATGGAATATTTTTTGCCTGGATTTTTATATAGGTGCTATAGCTTAGCTACCTTTAGGTAAAATGAATATTTAGTAGAACTTTAATGTGTAATCCGGGAATGGAATATAAGTGTTTTTTGTAAAAATATCTTATACTCCTAATAATTATGCATGCAAAGTGGGAGTTTAAGACTGTTGTTCAGAACAACAGTTTTTATTACACTTACTTCTGAAGCAGACACACTGAAGAAACACAAAGTTTCTGAAACTATACTGAGGTGGTAAAGGGCTTATATGAGGGGGTTACCATAATATATTGTGGGGGAAAAAAACAGCTTTTAGTGTATCAGAGTAATTGTAATAAGATATTTTAACAAAATTAAAAGTACACATTTCAACAACATACAAGTTTCTGAACAGTTGATGGAAAATTAATCTTGTTCATACATTCACTATAAATGCCACATGAAATGTGTTATTTAAATTAGTCCTTATGTGAATAACTTTGTAAATTGAAAATACCTTTATACTGTGAAAATTCCTCCAATAACTAAAATTGTTTGAATTTGAATAGTGTTTTACTTCTGCAAACATCTTCCAAATGCATCTAGTTTGATCATTCTAATGACCCTCTCGAGTATTCTTTTTGTTGCCATTTTACAGAAAGGAAAATTAATTTAAATGAAGTTAATGACACATTTAAGGACACATCTAAGAAATGAAAAGCACCAAACTTAAACCCATTGCTTCCCAAAATACAGTGGGAGTTATTCAAAAGATGAGAAAAAGAGGCAGTATTCAAATAATTTTGGGAAATGCTGGGGGAAAAATTCTCTTATTCTAGAACATTTCAGGGTGTTCGATATGTTAATGTGATTATGAATTTCTATGAGGGGAATAGATTCTACAGACTTTCACATCTGGACAGTTGCAGTAGAATAGAGAAATTTCATTTCAGATTGATATTAAGATTCTTGTTTCAGTGGTGATGAAGAACTAGTGTCCGTCAGAAAAAAATTTGGGAAAAGCATCACCATGCTATTGTTCTGCTGTTGTTTGAGATTTAAGCAGAGATGTACAAGAAAAGTAATCACAGAACTGTTTGCCACCACCTTATGTAAAACAATGCCTGAACCTAGATCTGATGCTTCACTACCCATTTTTTTTTGTATATTGTGTTCTATCACATAATTAAAAGCAATTCATTTTGAGAATAAAATGAGTGAAAACATATTCTTTGCATAATTGCCACATAGATGTTTTTCTTTTCCTTGAAATAACAGCAAATATTGTCAGCTGCCAATGTAGCATCCTTGGAGAATTGGGGAAGATAAATAAATTTCTTATTTAGAGACAGAATGTTCTTCGGTAAATGGAGTTGTGAATATAAAAATCTAATATTGGTTGTTAAGGAAAATGTACTAAGAGATAGTTGCTTATTGAATTTTCCTCCTCTCAGTGTCGGTTTTGTAATTAACATATCACAAGGGTTAAGAAAGGAATTAGATAAGCTAAGATTCTAATTTTTTAGACTGTTGATGATCATTAAGGTTGTTGCCATTTTCATAGTGATTTTTTGTTCTAGACTCTAGTTATGTAGTATAATCAGTATAATGGTTGTTTAGTAGAGACCTACTTGCATGTTTGGCTAAGATCAATTTCCAGGAAGATGACAGACTGACTGATTCCCTCACCCCTCATTTCAAATGCATGAAAATTGTGAATAAAATATAATTAAAAAAAAATTAAAGACATAGCTGAGCTTAAAATATATAGGGGAATCTCCCTTCCCCCTAGGTGCTATAAATGATCATATCATGTTATGAAATAGGAAAAAGTTTTCAAGACCATCAAGGGCTATCTCAATATGTAAAGGAGAATAGGTAAATCCAACCCCGAAGGAGAAAAGGCAGTATTTGAAGTGGTAATTGCTTAGGATTTCCCAAAATTAATAAAAGCCCCAATACTCAGATTGGGAAATTGAGCAAATCTCAAACAGGAAAAATAAAGAATAAGTATACCTATGGACCATCATGATGAAACTGACAAATTTCAAAAACAAAGAATTGTAAATGCAGCTGAAGAGACAGATTACCTTAGTGACATTTAAAATGAGAGCTTGTGAAAAGTTGACCCATGAACCTGGAAGTATATACTCTGAGAAACTCTCTCTCGAGAATAACATTGAAATAAAGAGCTTTTCTGACAAACAAAAACTAAATTCAGTAGCGTGAGATTCTCACTGAAGGGATGTTGGTGTTGGTTTTTAAGCGGGAGAATGACCCCAGATGGAAGATTTAAGATGCAAGGAAGAATTATAAGCAAAGAAAATGGTAAACAAATGGAAAACCTTTAAAGAAATATGCATTATATGTAAAATTGTCAAACTTACATATTAAAAAACAGAATAGAACTACAATACTGGACATCAATGACAAGAAACTTGAGATAGAGGTTGATTGGGGTTCACCTGGTTCACTTCCCGTCTTTTTGTATGCTCCTCTCCTCTAATGGTGAAATGTCTCAGTGCTCAGTCCTTAAGCATTTTCCATCTTCTATCTATATTATACATGCCTTTCTGTTCTCATCCAGTCTCATGACTTTATTACCAGCTATAAGTTGATGATCACTTCAACCAGACCATTCTCCTCCCCTTAACTGCAGTGACAACATTGTGCTTTCAAATTTTCAGCTGAAAATCTATCCTTGTTTTCCTTTACCTATTCTCAACACAATAAACAGGAACATGATTTGAAGATATAAATCAGATATAAATCTGATCAAAACCCTCCATTGGATTCCAATCTATTTGGGGGGGGGGTATGAATTTTCATGAGATACAAAGCTGATTGTCATCCCTCGTGCCCAAGATGTGAAGACCAGATGCATACTGACAGCATGCCCATTGCTACAAATTGCGTTTACACCCCATGTCCCCCACCCAATTATCCCCAACCTCCCACCACCTCCCCCTTTTCCCCCCACTCCACTTTGTTTCCAAAGGTCTGCTCTCTCCCTCTGCAAGTCCAACGCACCACTGTGGTCTTTCTTTCCTTCCTTCTTTCTCTCTTAGCTCCCACTTATGAGTGAGCTTATGCGGTATTTACCCCTCTGTGCTTTGCTTATTTCACTCAACATTTTTCTCCAGGCTCATCCATGTTGTTGCAAATGGGGGAATTTCATTCTTTTTTTTATGGCAGAGTAGTATTCCATGGTGTATATATACCACGTTTTCCTTATCCAGTCATCCATCAATGGACATTTAGGTTGCCCTTACATAAATTTTGGGAGCTATCTAACCTGGCTGGCCCCCTTATTACTCTCTGGCCTTATCTCTTAATAAATTTCTTTTTGTTCACTCTGTTCCTCCTACATTGACCTTGAACATATCTGGTGTGCACCTTTTGCATTATATGTTCCCTCTGTCTAAAATATATTCTCTCATTTCACCACATGACTCCTTTCATTTATATATTTAAGTCTTTACTCAAAAGGTCAAAAGAATTCTTCTTAGTGAATCTCTCTTTCTCTCCTCCATCCCTCTCTCTCTCCCTTTTCCTCTCTGTCTTGCACATGCACACACACTTTATAATGCCTTCCCCAGTTATTTTTATTCCATAAAATGTACTAGCAGGAAAGTTCGAAATATTTCCTCTCTTTATCTTATTGTTTATTTATCTCCTTCCCTAGAATGAGAAGCTATAATAATCCAGGAAGTTTTGTCTTTTTTTTTCCCCCACTGCTGTGTCCTCAAAACCAAAAACAGTGACTATATATGAAATATATATTTGTTTAATTCATGAAATAAGTAAACAGTGATGAATAAAGCCATTTCAAGATTCTCTTAGTGCTCAGAAGGACACCTTGCAAAATTAATTGCACATGTTAATAATTTTAGAGTAATGACTAATGTGATAAAAATAGAGTATAAAATTTCGGAACAGTAGAGGGAAAAATAAATACATAAACTTTTAAGGTAAAGTGAATAATCCAAACAGGAAACTAAGGCTTAAGGACATTATTTGAATTGGCCAAATGTAATAAATAACTATATTAACACAGGACTTCGAGTTTTTTGAATCTCTCTAGTTTAAAGCCATTACTGTATATGAAATTAGATGTCAATTACAATTTAATATTCTTGAAAATTTAAACAAATCCACCATTTTATAAATAAGACTTACACAACATGTTACCTCACAAATAGTACCTCAAATGAATGGCTTAAAATAGCTTAATAAACTAAAAATATTAGAATAAATGTGTAAACTAGATTCACTATTCATAATTATTTTATCGTTAGATTATGACTAAGCTAGGTATATAATTTTGTATTTGTTCATCTTCTGAATTAAAGTTACAGTAATGGACTGCAGTCATAATTCAATTTGGTGTTAAATATATAAATAAACATTAAAAAATAATGTTTTTTTCTTCACAGTAATATACTGTGTCAAATTTTGCTATCAAGTGGAAATTTAACACATTTTTCAGGACGTATTATTGATGGTAAATATATTATAAACTACGTATCTTAGGAATATTTGTATAAATACAAAATTAAGTCTGATTCATTATATGCAGTTTTATTGTATAATCTTATTGGTAAAATTAGAATAAATATAACTCATTCTTGTCATCAGAAGTAACTTGTTTTGCTAAAATTAATATTCTCTTCCTTAGAATGCCACAACCATAAAAAATTATTATATTTGATAGAACAATTTTGAAACAATCTGTTACTTCTCACCATGAATAAGGACATTAAGCAAAATATATCTTTACTTAGTGTAATGGAATGATTATGAATATGTTATTTTTCTTGCATGGTAATACAGTTATTCTGTATGATGAGGTATGCAAGACTCGATCTTTGGAAAAGGTATCTCTAATTCTTGTAGTAGCCCCAAAAGACAAAAATTTGTCAAGAAATTTGTCCGAGTTAGCATAAAATTAGGGGCAAGGGTTCCAACATCAAGATACAATTTTAATTATTAAGTTAACAAAGAGTTTTATTGATGTCATCTCTTTAGTAGCAGGTGGTGGTGGTAATGTTTTATTTATTGGTTTCTTCTCTTTTTATTTGTTTTTAATGACAACTTCCCTATAATGGTGAGGATACAAGTGGAAACGAAATTCCATACGCTTACTAGGTCTCTATAAAGAAACTGAAGTTTTATTTTGGATACATTGAGTTGGTACTTCTTTTACTCAGTAAACATTTATCTAGTGCCTCCTATGTGCCAGACAACACAAAACATAAAATAAAATTGGCAAATCCATAGCAATCATACAAAAGACGTGATATTTGATAAATATAACTCATACAATGAAGAGAAAAAAGAACACAAGAATTTATACACAGCAATTTGACCTCCGTTTGCAACACAACAATAAAAGTGTAATTTTCTCCAATCTAAATTTGCTTTGAAAATATGGAACACCAGCTGGAAGGGAGCTCAGATGGCTTCTGCAAGTTGGATTGGAAATATCTTTCTGAGCATGCCCGGAACAACTGGCTAAAAATAATTAAATCAACTCGCACCATCTGTGAATCATTCTGATTCTTCAATGATTACTTAAGACTCTCATTGTATGGAACATATTCTGAGAACAGATGAATAAAACTAATTCAAGTGTATAGCTTTTCCCACTTTTATTTTCACTAAATAGAAAGGATTGCTATGTTTTCAAGTTTGCTAAATTATCTGATTATTCCTCTGCTCTCCTTTATGAGTCAATGGCTTTTGAAATATTAAAATGTGTTTAAACTTGTTTCTTTTTAAAAAATACAAATGCATTTATTCATGGGAACTTCATTATACAACATAATTTTCTTTAAAAGCATTCCATAAATTTTTACCCTTTTATTTATTTAATCCATGTATAACTCAATACCCATTTAGTAATAGACAGCTATCTAATAGATAACTAAAAGAAAGTCCAAGGTGATTACATTCTCAAATGTATCACCATATGCTTTAATCATGAACAACTTTTAAAATTCTTAAATGACTATTTTAACATATTTAAAGCAGAAGAAAACTATATTTAGTGGTGACTAATCCATGGGTAAAAGATGCTTGGATTAAATGAAAACCAAGGGTTCATATCCATACGAATTTAAGATGTTCAGATTTAGTATCAGTCACTCTATATTTTAGTCTCTTGCCTCAGATACATCTGATTCTTTCCTGTGTGGAAAACGAATTTGAGAGATCCGGACCCCTTCATTTATTGGCCTCTCTAGTGAGAAATGGCCTCTTTGATCTACTGCCAAAAAGTCCTCCTCTTCTTCAAACTTGCCAAGATATCTTCCCCCCAGGGTCTTTGCAGTTGTGTTTGCTTTGACTTGGGCCTCTATTTCTGTATTTTTGCTTGCTGGTCTCCCATCATCTTTCAGGATGCAATGTGAATATCACCTCTGCAGGTGGCCTTCCTCCAACATCCTGTCTGATGTCATTCACAACATCCCCTCCACTCTCTCCAACATGCTCTAAAATATCAGCCAGGTTATTTCCCTTAGCATACTTATAACCATCTGCAAATGTTATGTTTATATGTTTACTTGTTCATAATTTGTTTCCTACCATTAGAATGTAGGCTCCATGAAGTCAGGGACTTTGTGTTATTAACTGGTACTTCCCCAATACATAGAATCTGGCACAGAGCAGGTAGTCAATAAAAATATGTTGAATGAATGAATGAATAAATAAGTGAATGAATGACTCAATAGCATCTTACTGTGGAATTCTGTGCAATCATCATTAGCTGCTCTGTATTCTTATGTTAGTGGTGTCCCAGTGCCCCTCTACCATGGTCCAAAAATTCTCACTAGTTCAAAGAAAAAGGGGGAAATAAAAGCAAATTTGTTGGGGTTTTCATAAAGCTAAATTTATACAAAAATTGTCTTTTCTTCTGAAATTAAAGATTTATACAGTGTGGGGTTATTAAAATGGCCTTTCAACTTTCTTTTTTCTAAATTATTATTATTCTTTCATTACAGGGTCCTTTACTAGAAAAAGTAAAGGGTGGAATGTTTTGAGGTTTCCTAACACTTTTTGGTAATATTTTTATTGGCCCCTAAAATACAAAGTCTGCGAACCACCAACTCAGAAAACTTATTCACATGAAGCAGCACTATTCCTGCTATTTTCTATGTTGGTTGCTTTAAGTTTTTAGAATGAGGAAGGAAAATCACTAAAACCCACCATTACCTCCCATTTTTATGGCCTTTCGGGCAGTAAATACAGGCCCCACAAAAATTATCTACTGAAATAAAACTTTGGAATATATTTTGTTCTTGGTGAGAAACAAATACAAGAACAAATATTCAAAAAGGGTGAAAATAGGGTATTACAACGTGGGCCTAATATCTTTTCAATATAAATACTTAAAAACAAAAATATACCAAAATGTTGTTTGTTATTTATGAATGTTTTAATCCTCTGACTTTAAATCTCCTTTTTCTTTGTTTCAGTGATATGAAGAATGCATAGTTAGCAAAAATTTGTCCCCTACTCTATAGGTTGATGTGTCACTCTGTTGACTGTTTCCTTTGCTGTGCAGAAGCTTTTTAGTTTGATATAGTCCCATTTGTTTATTTCTTCTTTTGCTGCTTGTGCTTTGGGGCTCATGTTTGTAAATTCTGTGCCCAGACCTAGTTACTGAAGTGTTTCACCTATATTTTCACTTAGTAAAATATAGATGAAACAAAACAAAACAACAACAACAACAAAAGAACACATAATAGTATCATTTATTTGTGCTATTTGGAATCCCCCCCAAAAAATAAATAAATAAATTAGCTTAATTTAAAACAAGTTTTACATTTTCTGTGCTTTACTAGAATTGAGAACTGAACACATGAAAATTAACAACTGGATAAATGCCATGCATTTATGTTAATATGCATGTCTTTCTTACATTCTTCATTTCCAAATAACCATAATGGCAAATACTTAATATGGTACTTTGCCACTTACAAAATGCTTTAACATTCATAATTTCAGTTAATTCATATTCTATTAAAAAAATAATTCGTTTGGATGCGAAAAGTAAGCAAATTTAATCAGTTTTCTAAAATGTTTTGAAGAGTGAAAAACTAAAGTTTTTTCCTTCATTTGGCGAAACACTTTATTTTTATTGCAGCTGTTTTTACAAAAAGATTCTGTAAATGAAAAACATATTTAAGACATCAGTTAATTACCCTTTTAAAATATATGATCTAAAATGGATTTAAAAGTGATTGTGTGAATACTGTTTCTTAGAGTTAAAACTCGTAAATTTGCTGGGCACAGCAATAGAATTTTATATTGGAATTATTGCAATGGAATATACAATAATAATTATTTCCTGAAACAATGACAGAGAACAAGCTATTTCAGGAAAAACTGTCTTTATTGCAAAGTAGAGCACATTAAGCCCAAGGTGTCATGATAGTCACAAAACCCTAAAACAAATTGAGCATAATCTTTGGTAAGAGAAAAATGGTTTTGCTCAATGACTACTATTATCATATTTTGCAAAATTATTTATAACCTGGCAACATACATTATTTTTGGGAAATGATATTAAGTACAATATTTTCTATACACACATTATCACCTCATTTACTCAGAGGTCAGATGGACATCACTATAATTTACCTGGAGCACAGCCAAGAATCAGGAAAGACATAGAACAAAAGACCTCTGGATTCCCTGAATTGATTTTTATAAAATTCACGAAGTCCGAAGCTTGCTTATATTTCTTTTTCAAATGACGTTTCAAGTCCTTTTTTGGAAGACTGTGTTTTACTTCGCTCTAATTATAAAGATAACCCTAATAAACTTAATTATCATATTTTAGATTATATTAGAAGCCAAAAGGAAAGGTAAAGAATAAATGACCAAAACAAGACATAATAGCTGCAGCCTGGTATTGAGGCAATAAAGAACCTATACATGGGGAGACATGGTCATGAGAAACTCTTTAACACAAGACAACACGAAAGAGAGAAGGAGGGAGGGATGGAGAGAGAGAGAGAGACAGAAACAGACAGAGAGAGAGAGAACAAATAACTTGCATTTATTATCATTTAATTGATTTGATTTATACTTGTTGACAATTATTGTTTTAACAGTTTATTCACAAATAGAGCTAGGTAAAGAAATCATGAATCTCTTACTTAGTCTGTGTAAAATTGTTTTCAATACATAATGGAACATGGCGTATTAACTTCTTAAATCATAAAGTACTGCTCCCAGCTGACTTATACCCCTATCTATATTTATATGTATGTGTCTATGCACATATACATATATGTTACATGTAAGCATGTTTATATAGCTATGTTATATACGTTTACATACATAATTTACTTTGTAAAATATACACTTTGCCTTTTAGAAAATGCCTGCTGAACTCATCTAGGTGGTTATTTTTGTAGTTTATTCTCCATCTTTTAGTCAAGTTCCAAAAGTTCTGTTTTGCAATTCCCTACTTTTTATTGCAGGCATATAAAATTATTGTGAATATTTAAAAGGAGAATAGAATGTGGGGTAACTATCAAACACATGTTATTTGGAATTAGGTCATATATTTTTGTAAATAATATTATCAATATATCTCAAGGTTATTAGTGCTCCTGCAAATTAAGGACATTTGGATAAAAATGTCTATATGTCTCAGACCAAAGAGGAAAACTTTTCAGCCTAACAAAGCAATTTAGAATGCATGCGGGGGCCTTGAAGCAGTCATTTCAAAACTGCAAACAACCAAACAAAAAACCACTACAATTTTATTCATTATTCTAACCTTAGCTAAATGTATGCTTTGGCTTTAGCATTTTTCTCCTTGGTTACATTTACTTTAATTAGTTGTTTATACATTGAACTCAAGATCAAACTAGATCAAAATAGATAAAACTTTGGATACCTTCACATAAGAGTGCTACATTTGCTGTTAAGTTTTCTCATCCATCTTAAGGAATCTCAAGCATCTAAAAGTAATTTTGTTTCCTTCATGTATGAACGGCAGTCAGCAGTCTTTGCCAGGACTCTTGAGTCAATTGGGTACACAGTGAGGGACATCAATGGTGTTTTATGTGCTAATGTAAAATGCTTTTAAAATACATTCATCCTATCTTCTTATGCATTTTGTCTTGGTCTCTGCTTGCATAAGTTTCAGAGTCAATTAATAGTAGATGCTTTTCTACAAGTTTTGATTGTAATCAGTCTAATATGGTAAAGTCAATTAGAAAGGGCCGTGCCTACTGATAAACATGTTACATAAAGACTGTATTTACCACTGAAATCTCTACCTTTTGCTTCTACTATTTAATGCTAGTTCAGAGCTCTGCGTGGTATTTAAATGTATTAAAATAGTTTCACAGTTCAGTCAGCACAAAAGTCTATTAAGAAAACAGTAATACTCTCCATTTCTTCCTATTGCTAATTCCTCCCCCTCTGAAATAAAAAGTGTTTACAGTTGAGTTTTATCTTTTCATTCTGTATTCTATGCCTCTTAATCATAAATAGTATATGTAGATGTGTTTTCACTCTTTTTAAAGATATTGCTTCATTCTGTATAAGAATTTTAAATATAACAGTCTATCTGGAACATTTTTCCAGGCAATGCTTAGAGATTTGATGCATTCTTTTGAAAAGCCTCAGGAGATGAACGAAAATTAATTCTATCATTCCTCAAGATTTTTGAGTTATTGGATTATTATATGAAAAGGCGACCTGTACAATCTCCATTTTCTAATTTTTTTTTTGAAGTTTTCTTTGTGGCTAGATGATCCTTTTTTAATGCCCCAGTAATATAGAAGAAGAATATGCCTTTTCCATTGTGAACAAAATATGAATTAAATTTGGCTTGTTGGTCTAAATAAAAACACTTCTAGCCTATTTTTCTGTCATATTTATGGTCATTATTCTGTCATAAACTTTATTTCCTCCTGTTTCTTGTCCATAATTGTCTTTCTCATTGCACTCTGCCACATTTCTCCCCTAACCATACTTAATTTTGTATCTTTTTACGATCATTTTTAAGCCTATATTTCTGTAGCATTACAACAACAACCAATAATTTATCATTTTTAGTTCCTGGCTACTTTTGCTTTTCCTTATATAATCACTTATATGGTTCATGAAATCATGTTATCACTTAAATTACACTTAAACTATCATTGTCACACTACCTCACAAATTTTATTTTCCATTACTGTTTGTTTTGTACTCTTTATTTCTCTTTGTTTAGCCATCTTTATTACACTTTATTGTTAACTTGGCTTGAATACGTGAGAAATGTCCTCATAAAAATACATTAGGATATAAGGTTTTTAAACCTTGCATTTATGAAATGATCTTTGTTTTGCACTCCAATGAAGGATTTATTGGATTATAGCAGCATTCTTGAACCTCTCTTCTCTTCTAGTCTAAGTTGTGGACCACTGTCTTCTAGCTTCCACTGTTGCCAGTGAGAAGTCTGACTCTATTCCGGGTCTCATTTCTTTATATTTAAATTCTTCTCTTGCTTTCAAACTCTGTAAGATGCTCCCCACCCCCCCTGCCCCTCAGAGTTTAGAAATTTCATTAGTATACAATTCAAAATGTTTCTGAGTATGTGTCAACTTATTCTTTCATCCTTCTTAGTACTTGGGTAACATTTTCAAATTTAATCAATCAATTTTTTAGCTCAGAAAAATTTTCTCTTATGATTATTTTAATTATTACTTCTCCTCCATCTGTTCTTTATTCTCATTCTGGTACTTACACAAGTCACTTATTTGATGTCCAGGATCTATCCTCTAAGTCTCTTTGTTTTTTGTTTGTTTGTTTGTTTGTTTGTTTTGACTTATGGTTTTAATTTCTTTCTATTTTTATTTATAGTGTGGGATACTTTATCTGGTTTATTGTCCAAAATACACATTTTATTTTTTAGCAATTACCATTCTTTTTCCAAAATTGTCTATTGACTTTTTAAAAGACCAGATAACAGGCTTTTTGTGCTCTGATGTTATCTTTTTAATGTTTCTCATTTCTTTTATTAAAGCTCTTTTCTATTTTTTTTCTAATGTATTACTTTTATAAACTTTCAGCTTTGTCTCCATTCTTCAACCCCTTGTGTTTTCTGAAATAGCCTGTGTCTTTTTTCTCATGCTAAGTCAAAGAACGGGAAATTTTTTAGCACAAATGCAATTCAGGTTTTGGGGTTCTGATGTGATTGATTTAGAAGCAACAAAGATAATGGAAGTATTATTATTATTTTTTTTTCTGATGAAAAATGGTTTAACTAGCTGGGACCTCCCCAGAATAAGTATGTATGAGTAAACATCTCTGATGTTGTGAATAAGGGTAAGTGTTTTCAGCCATTTTGTACAGCCACTGTCCAGTAATGCCTGCAAGAAGCAAACCAGTAGTTACTGACCCCTTCTTGGGTTAAACAGATATTAAATCATATATATCAAATCACTGGTCACCACAAGTCACCACACATGCACATCTGAAAATAATCAGATTTATAATTTCCGTCACAGATTGTTCCGTAGATTCACAAATCTTTCAAATCTTTCAAAGACCAACAGTTCATGATTTTTCTCTCTCCACCTGCACCTTTTTTCTATAACTGGAGGTCCCTGGTGTGTATATTTTTCTAGATTCTAGCAGTTAGTCATGGTCATTTTAAGACTGAGTCTACACAACTGAGAGGGAGACAGAAAACATATGTATATGATGTAATGTTCCCATTGTTTCAATTTCCATTTCTGTGTGTGCACACAGACACACACGTGCATATGTACACATGGTCCTCAAGATTGTCTGATTCAGGATTTTTTGATTTTATGAGGGTGCAAAAGTGGTGTGCATTTAGTGAAAATAGTACTTTGAATTTTTATCCTTTCCCGGGCTAGCAATATGTGGTATGATACTCTTACATGAGATATTCAGCAGTTTATTCTAAAATAGGCTTTGCATCAAATGATTTTGCACAGCTGTCGTCTAGCATAAGTGTTCTGAGCACGTTTAAGGTAGGTTTAGGCTAAGCTATGATGTTCAATAAGTTAGATGTATTAAATTTGTTTTCAACTTGCACAATGTTTTCAGTTTACAATGGGTTTATCGGCGCATAACTCCATCTTAAGTCAAGGAGCATCTGTATATAAATTAAGCTTTGAACAGATAAAAAGTGCATATTTATTATATGTAATTCACAATAGGTGTTTTTATTAGTTGTCTTCCTCAGAGGTAAGTGAGGTTTCTTTTCTTTTCTACATGAAAAGAAAATATATTAGCAATTTAGTAACGTCAATCAGATGTAGCATAAGAAATTGATTGGATTTTAAACTTTTGACATTTTAAATTGTATTTAGTGGCCAATTTTAATCATCTTTGTGGGGAAAGCTATCAATCTAGATATGCTGCAAAAATTATTCTCTAATAGATAAAATACTAGTGTTAGAATTTTTCTCATAAAATAAAGATCTTGTTTTATCCATTATTGAGTTTTTGTATTTTTAAAAATTGAACACCTTGTTATATTTTTAATCTCACCAGCAATTTGAAAAAGAAACAAATGTCTGCTTATTTCTTTTATGATTGCTATTATGGAAGAATATTAATTGAGTCCCTGTTAGGTACCTTTGACCATATAAGTACTGAACATCCCATTGGATGGAGACTAAATGAGTAGGACACCATCACAGAACATATTTGAATGTTAACCTTAAGTATAAAAAATATGTATTGAATTTTTTAGGATAGTGCTTTCCAATAGAACTTTTTCTAATGGTGGAAATATCTTATATCCACACTCTCCAATACAGTATTCACTAGCCACTTGTGGCTATGGAGCATTTAAAAATGGCTAGTACTACTGAGGTACTAAATTTTTCATTGCACTGTTTTCCTTTATTTATTGAAACTTAATTGATTATATGTATTTGTGGGGTACAGGGTAGACTATCAGTATTTGTGTATAATGTGTGATGATCAAATCAGGATTATTAGCATATTTATCATTACAAAATGTAATTATTCTTTGTGTCCATGACGCCTGTATTTTCTTTTAAACAGTTCAGGTCAAGAATGGATAATGACATCTTCACTATCACACACATTTCTGATAAAAAATCAGTCAAAAACACAATTATGGCACATGCTTATTCAGACATAAGTACTGAGTTGTCACATTAAATAATCTATAGATAAACAGTGGCCACATTTTCTGAGATGCTTGGCATGTGTAGTGTAGAAATAAATAATATTGTGAGTGTGTTCTGCCAAATCCACTCATGCTAGAAGATCCACAGGGCAATAGAAATTAAGTGATATAGTTGGGTGAAATATAACTGCAGAGTTTAAGGTAATTTCTTTCTTATTTTCTCTCATGTTACTTTGATTTTCTCATTGAATTAAATATATGTATGTATGTATGTGTGTGTGTTATTTTTCACAAGTGAACATATGAAAGGTTTTGTGATTGGTAAGGGGATCGTAACCTTTGTCTAGGTGTCGCCCGCACCGCGCTCAGCCAGTGAGTGCACCAGCCATCCCCATATAGGATCTGAACCCGCGGCCTTGGCGCTTGCCGCGGTGCTCCCAGTGCTGCACTCTGCCGAATGAGCCACAGGGTCAGTCCCATATGAAAGGATTTTTATACTAGGTATCCCAAGCTGATATTTTGGATTAGCTTACTAACAGAAAATATATACTGGATATAAAAATGGAAAGTTGTATGTGAAGAGTTTGGGAAGAGTTATCAAGAGTTAAAATGATTTTTTGAATACAGGGCTTCTCAGAACCTTCAATCCGCTAATAGTCATTGTGACCTCCATGAAGGGCTATAATTAATATCTCCTAAAATTATATAACACTATCTCAAATAATTGCTTCTTTGTGTGTTCACATATAATTAATTACATTAATACCTGAAAGAAACTGAACATCCAAAACATGTATGTGCAATAGCATTTAGCTAGTGTGCTTTAAATTGTAGAAATGTGATACAGTTAAACTAGAGACAAGTTTTAACCTATACCAATAAAGATTACATTATAAAATTAAGAAAATATTTCTGTTTGAATTCTGGGAATTCCAAAATATAAATTATTTTACTGCTGTAGACCCCAGCAATTCTAGCCAAATATCCATTTTTTAAATTGTTCTTATTAGCTGATACTCGTTTCTTCATTTATTTATGCAACAAATATTTTTGATAACCTACAATATGCGAGGTACTATGCATGAGTTTTTGCTGCATTTATTTTGCATTGTAAGGTACTTAACTTATCTCTTAAGTTATCATGTTATTTTTTTGCATTTATTTTGCATTGTAAGGTACTTAACTTATCTCTTAAGTTATCATGTTATTTTTTTGGTGATTTCTTACAAAGCGGGCCATACAACTTGGTAATTACGTGTTGGAACTTATCTTCATGGAAACCAAAAGCCCTTTTATTTCATTTCTCTCACAGGCCACACTTAGTGACTAAAATTCTACCAAGTTAATAATTTATGTTAATTCCCTGAAATCCTTATTAAAATGCAAATGTTGTCCTTTGAAGGATAACACTTTAAACCACTGTAAGCCATTAACATATTTTCACGATTCAGTTTATCAGCTTAATTAGATAGTAATTGAGCGTGGCCCTGAGGAATTAGGTGTAGAAAGGAAGAATCAACATGAGGCAGGTAAATGAGCAAGTCCTGCCAGACCTTTCATACAGGACACTAGACATGCCTGGCTTCCTCGAAGTAGAATGCACTTAAAGACTGCCAAACCCAGCTTCACCTGCATATCTCTTTCCCTAACAGCCTGCCCTGCTCCATAAATTTCTTGTCATTTTAGAAAGTAAATAATATAGCTATAAAGGATGATTTTCTGCAATATTTTATCGATCGTTTTATGCCTTTTTGGTGTCTTTTATTCCTTTTTAACAGAAGAGGTAAAGTATAAGTTTAACACAGTTTGTTAATCGATTACTTAATGATTATTCAAGGATTGATACTCCCTTTGCTTGTTACATAGTTTCACGTAAGCAGTTTTGAGATGGTGCAATAACGAGGGGGAAAACATCTAAGAGCAAACACTCTCTCATTGCTATATTCTCAGTGGAAGATCATAACCAATCTGTTTGGACTCAGACTGATTATTCAAGGTCTTTCTACCCAGCAACCTAATTAAAACACACAAGACCAAATATTGTCAGAGTGCTAGCATTGCCATGCCATTATGTGTATCCACAACAGTGAACATGGCAGGCTAAACCCATACCTATCTTTTCTGTCATATTCTTTTTTTTTATGCTTTATTATTTGAGAAGTTGTTTTTTTCTCCCTATAGATTGATGCAATCATTTCTGCCAAATTTAATTATACGATTTGACTTTTTATGCTTATAACATCTGTAAATGATCCAGGGGAAATAAATAAAAATAGTTCAACTTTCCTTATTTCTGTAACAATTCCTAGAAGGAAACTTAGTTGTTTATCTCTGAAGATTTCCAAGGCTACTAAACAGAGCTACCTGTCTAAGATTACTTAAGTCTTTCCCGTTTCCTTTTCATTTATGACTTATCAAATCCCACTTAAAGCCTGTAATCCTATTTGTGATTTATATACAATTGTATTGTTATTTTTAAATAATTCATAATATTTAAGAATGTTATTTTGAGAAAAGAGAATCAGATAAAAATTAACAGATTTTTATATCATGGCTCAAAGATTTTCGTACCATAATTCACTTTGAATCATTAGTAAAACATTCTTACTTTATTTTAAAGATTTAGCGCATCTTTATCTTCACTAACACTAAATGAGTAAATAGAAAGTCTCCATCACTACATTACTTTTTTTGTCAGATAATCTATTTTTGTTAGACTTTGAATATGTGGACATATTTTAGGTATCATATTTATATAAGATATATAGGTACTTGCAGGTATATGTCATAATAATGTGGCATGTAGTACATTTTTCTTCTTGAATTTCTTTGACCGCATAACTCATAAATGAACCAGTAACCACAATTTGAAGGAGAGAAGTCCCTTAAATCATGTGGGAAAACATCTTGTTTTAAAAACTTAGATATAATGCATAATTTGTTTCAAAACAGGATTGCCTTTATCTCATGCAGTTATTATACCCTTAAAGAAATGAAATTTAAGTAATGAAAAGAATGTGATAACTAAAGTTTCAGAAAAGCTAAAGTTTATTTAAAACTTGTAAGTGATACCTGTGCCTACTTACATAGTTCAGAATCTCAAAACTGTTTTGACCTCAGCTTTAGATCATAAAAATCAGTTTTGTTCAATAATAATCCTTTTTAAGGACTGATTGAACTTTCTATTTTTAAATAAAAATAGGTACATTGGGGTTTTCTTTTACACTTCTTTATTTTTCTTCCCAGAAAATGATGACAGCATATTCTTTGGGGCATATATAGTTAGAAATGAAAATGAAAAAAGAGAAATGAAATGAATTAGTATGGCTATAGTGCTTCCTTGATAATGATGCATGAATATCTATAAAGATATAAGGTGATAAAGAGCATTAACAAAATCAAGTTGATTTTCAAAAGGTTAGACAGGATTTGTACACATAAAAATTCAGAAGGATATAATTATTCAAGGCAGAGTTAATGAAATTCAAATGGAAAAGTATAATCTGAATATGAGTGCATGGATGTTGCTTAAAGAAGAGAAAATGAACATGATACTCCTAATTATACTGATTTTTTAAATAACTGTCTGAAATTTTTATTAAACCAAAGTGAAAGTCATTCAGTGGATATAGTTTATTCATTATAGACCTGCATGATTGTGTCAAAAGGAATGATACATTTTAAAGGAAGAGATAGTAAACTAGACTTACAAATGTCTGCTGCTCTTTTGATTCAATTTTTGGCAGTTTCTTGTATATGAAATTTATAATATGTTTCTATATGTTATGAAGTATTATACCTATTTGAATGTTAAAATAAATGAGAATATTCAAAATTTATAAAATGGGGTTTTATATAAAGTGAGCTGACAGTTTCCCAGTATTATTAAGGAGTTATTTTGTAATAATTCTATTTCTTATGAAAGTTCACAGGATAATCCCTTAGCTTTCTCTATTCAGCTGATCTGTACCACTTAACTTCCTTTATCTATGATAACTGGATACTGTGTATCAAGACAATAGGAACAACTACACCATCCGATTGATCAGTCTTCATTAAATATATCGAATATGTGATATTAACCTTTTAAAATTTAATTCATAAAATATAGCTGCATCAGTGCCCACAAGTAATTTTTATTTGAGACATTTTAGGAATTATAGGTGTTCTAAATTATTTTTTTTTGTAGTAAAAAGAAGAAAAATAAGAAAAGAGATTACTTAATTATAAATAGTTCAGGATAGCAAAGATTGCAATGTTTTTCTCATTCAGATCTTTTCTAAAGTAATAGACTATACCTTTCCCTTTCACTGATTGCTCTCATCAACTGTTAGCATTTTTAATAATTCAGAATGTTCTGGAATATCTGTTCATGCCATGTATGAGCATGGAGTGAATAGGATGTGGCGTGGTAAGTCTCCTTATTTTCATGAATTGGCAACAATTGCTCTAAGACTTACCTCTGGCAATCTTGAAAGTAATCACAGTATGTATATTAATAGAGCTTTCCCTACCTGTAGTACAATTCCTAGTGTTTCTTTGAAGGATATAACAAGTTAATAAGACCTTCATCATTAAAGAAAATTTTAAAGATATAATTTCTAGAACCAGATATAAAATTTCAATTATTTGAATAATGAAGAATTTAAATAGATGCCATGCAACATTCCCTTAAAAGAGATTTCCACCAAAATATAGGTGAACGTTGTTTTTCTTTTGATATGCAGATGAATATTTATTATGAGGAAAAGAAGTGTATTAATTAGTTTGTAATAAAAGAATCTATGACAGATATGTGGTCAAGTAAAGAAAAGCTTTACAAATGAGAAGCCAGAGGACAGTGTGCTGCCTAAGTTCTTAGAGCCCAGGTTCAGGACTGTGGCTGATATGATATCTTATTTGGTAAGACACAGCACCCAGGTCTTCAGAGCTGTGTGGTCAACACTAATTATTATTTAAGTGAATCTCATTTTCTTTGAAATTCTTCTATGCAAAACAAAATAGAATTAGCCAAAAATGCCGAAGAAGTAAAAATTTGGGTTTTAAATTTTGTTTAAGAATGTTAAATCCAAGTTAGTAGTCATATGTGAGTGTATTTTTAGTGCCTCTTTTCTTTACTACATTTGATTGTTTATTTAAATTCCATGGTATCTATAATCCATAATTACTATATTAGGCACCAACATGTATTATTTAAGATAGCTGAGAACAACCCAAATGTAAGTAATGAAGATCAAGGAAACTACATGTCAAAAGAGAAACAGAAAAAGAATATAAAGACCTTAGAATCATTTTCTTTTAAGAAAAAATGATGAGAACATACATCAAAGCATTTTTGAACTCACACTGTTTTTTTTTTTTTAATTGAGACAGATGTTTTCTAAATATTTTGAAGATATGTCTAATTCTAAAAAAATCCCCTTGGTTAAACAAAATAAATAAATGAAAAGGAGAAAAACTACAACCTGTCCTCTACCCAACTCTGTCCCTAGTAACAGAAACCACTGTTCTCTAAAAACTTACAGGTACAAAATGCATATTATTAAAAACAAAGGTAATTTTATCACTATTTAAAAATGTTACAAGAATATACTTGTTTTAGATGATGTAGAACTAGCTTTACCTCAGGGGTTAAAGCAAATAAAAAATATAAACCTATTGACTTGGAAATTTTATTAAGATCAACATAGGCACCAGTGTAATGGAATGCATGCAAGTCACAATAAATGTGCTTGACTTGTGCTGTTGACTCTACTATTTAGTGTTAAACTCAATATGTCAGTGGAAATTTCACATTCAAATAGATTGCTAATTTATTTATCTTTTAATTTGGTGAAATGTTTGGTTTGAAATGGTGAAATTGACAATTTGGATTTTAAAATCTATGGTTAAATACTGAATCATCTTCATCAAAATCTAGCTAAAGTTTCTGATATCAATTTAAATGTAAATGAGAAAATATATGTGCGTATCATCTCATTGATCATGAAGGAATGTGTGTGCCATGGATTTGGTCAAAATATACACAGCAAACCAAACCTTGTGAAAGTTATAATTATGTCATTTCTAAGCTAATTGGTGCAATTCTGTGAATTTGCTCTTTCACAAGTTTATGAGATATCTAAATTAGAATTATTGTATTTTTATATCATGTAAGAATTGAGTAAACAAATCCTGGTCCAAAAAAATTTAAAAGAAAACATAAACTAACCAGCTTATAATATTTACACATCTTTGTGAAATTTATTCTGGAATCCCAAAGTTCATTTAATTACATTACTGCAAAAATGAGTATGGTCTTGTGATAAAAAAGGCTGTGCCATATATGACTATGTTAGCTTACCTATTGTCTGAGCTTCCCCAGAGACCCTTCCACTGAAATCCTCAGCTGACACCATCAACAGGCAGATGGCAGTTGATCAATTCAAAACAAAGTTACTGGGAGAATAATTTCAATTACAAGAGTTTTGCTGCCTCTAGTGTAGACAGAAAAGAGCAGAGGTCATCCATCTTTCTGACTATGCATGCCAAATAGTATTTATTTCTTGTTCCTATGACGAATAGAGAAAGAGGTACCACTGGGTAATGCCAAAAAGTCTATGCTGCAAATCTTCGTCATTCTTACCTCTTGGATCTCAGTTAAGAAAGTGTAGATACAGGAGAAGAAGCTAGTGCTCCCTTAGATCTCAACTTTGTGGAGTTATTATTAAATAAGAATTCCATAATCAGTCCTACTCATCTAGTAACTTAATTAGCAGCTTAATTTGGCAAGAAACTAGCATCAAAGGCAGGAGAATAAATAAATAATCTGAAGAAGCATGTTTATGGAAAGGTACATACCACCCAAAGCCACTTTGTGCCTCTTGTACCTCAATCAAGATTAAGGGAAAAAAGTATACAAAAGGTTCCTTTCTTAAGAATACAACATATGTGGAATCCCCACCCCACCCCATACCCTGATTTTCAGGAAGTTTACAATTAAAATTTAAAAGCCAGTGGCAAAGATTATCTTTCAGGTCAAAACTACCTTTCTCAAAACTTTATGGTTCTTGGTCCTTCATCTCATATATGCAGTGCTGACGTGTGTGTATCTCTCATTATAAATTGCTTCTAAAACTTTTTGGAAGAAAAGAGCATATAAATAATAATCATTTTACTTGATATATGATCATGAGATTTTTCAAATCTACTTTCAGCCCTCTGTCAGCTGTAGACTGGAACCTACATAAATTCAATTAAGGACTTTTCATTATTAGGAGGCTAAAAGAATTGTTCTTTTGTATATCTATACCAGCACACTGTCCGTGAAGAAACAATGATGGCGATGACTGAAGACATGCCTTTGGAAGTTTCTTATGTGCCTTCTACTTATTTGACTGAGATCGCTCATGCCTCGCAAGCCCTATCAGAAGTGGAACAACTTCTCAATGCTCCTGACCTCTGTGCTAAAGATTTCGAAGATCTCTTTAAACAAGAGGAGTCTCTGAAGGTAAAAGCAAAGCACTTTCATTTAGATTTTACAAGAGATCACATTGATCATTTATAGTACCATAGTACCAGAACAGTTGACTTAAATTGTACACACAGGAAAGGCATTTTGACTTACACATGGAATTCTCAAAAATATAAGATGGTTAGCTTTTAAAATCTGGGGTAGGAAGAGATATATATACATTAGAAAAGGTATTTTATAATATTTAGTGTTGAGAGGCTTCTTAAAACAGAGGAATACACAAAAATAGTAGTTTTTACATGCACTCAGAGCAGAAATAAATTACCAAAAAAACAAGCATTGATAGTGGCACAGTTTATTCCCAATTAATACATTAATTTTCTTTCTTCTCCTCCCCAAAAGAGAAATCAGATGAGATTTTAAGTTATTTCTATTGTATATTGTTTAATTTTATATTTTCCACTTATACATATTCAATTTTAAATTATATGGAATATAATTGAATAGAAATAAATAAAATATATTCTTTAAAATTACAGCCAAAGGCTACCAACCAAATCCAGCTTTTTTCAAACCACTAACAGCAAGTTACTGAATTCTGAACTAAGACAAATCGTGGAAACAGAATAGGCTATGAATTTTAGAAGACAGTGTCTGAAGATAAATGAATGTAGCATCAAGAAAATATACATAATAATATGTGTCTCAAGATAATTTTTGTGATCATACATTTCACACTCAAAATGAAATATAGTATAGCCAGAGCTTGGTATTTTCCAGTGCCAACAGCATAAGATTATAGACAGAAGATGAGTTTGCTATCAGCAGCACACATTACCTAAAGTATTTTATACTCTAAATGATTTCATGGGAGCTCATTCTATACCACAATTTGTCTGCATAAGTATACAAATAGATAAAGCTATTTGTTTTGGAAATTGGTGTTGCAATATCTTGAGTGACTTGACTTTAATATCTTACATTATATCAAATAAGGTATAAAATTACACACTAAAATATAATAAGAGCTACATGGATTTCTGGAACTAGTCCATCCATTTCAGTATGGTGCAATTTTTTATTCTCTTTGGAGTAAAAGTCAAATCACTTATGAGCACAGTGAAGAAAAGAAACCCAATCAATTGATAAAGGAGAGATGCCAGTATTCCTGTCACTATTCACATTAACTAATTTCTCATGACAGCACAGTTTGGAAGTTCATCATTGCCATTCAACCTGTAAATCACTTCTAATGAGCTAATATTCATTTATTTCCATATTCATAGACATATGGGTCAGAAGAGAAGTGACCCTAAACTTATTAAGTTGTCTCCATACCACTTAACCTGGAACACTCAGATAAGCCCCTGGCTACACTCATAGCTAATCATTAGTTCATCCTGATAGGTTTAGTATTATTATAGCTGACACCAATTATAATAGTATTGATTACTGTGGTTTGTAAGAAGGTATTATTGCAGGTTTAATTTAGCAAGATTATTGAATCCTCATGCGATGCAGCTGTGGGCACAATTCCATCTCCCTTTCAACAAATCTCCTGCAGCAGGCAAATGGGTTTTCTACCTTCATGAGTTTTTTGAAGGGGGATAGTTTTGAACTCAGTCTTTTCATTGAATTTGTATTTCCTCTTAAAGGTATTCTTCATTGTCATTATCCAGTAGTAAAAATAGAAAAACAGCACATAAATTGTACAGCTGCTGGTTGGGAATGTTTGAAATTAAATTGTGGTTGATTTTATTCCTGACAGATTTTCATGAATCAAATTACAGGACGATAGTAAATATTGCTGTGGTTTAACATACATATCTCTTGAAAGTTCAGTCAACACAAATAATGTGTAATAAATTAAAGTAATTAGTTTCTGAACAAAATATAACTAAAATAACACATATGGTTTCAATAGATGTATTGAATTGGAAAGCTACCTAATCATTTCAACAGGGACTATGAAGATAAACACCTACTTACATATGGAAATCTGCATTTAATAGCTAATGCATGAGATAAGACATAACTAAAGATGAATGGGAAACATACACATAAGTAATATTTATTCTTATTTCAGAACCAAAATGAACATTCATAATCAGTTGATTGTGATTATTCATATATAAAAATTAATATGTGTTACATAGACAATAGTATCTTTATTTTGAAAGAATTAAAAAATTTTAAAGTTTTGAACAATATTAGGAATAACTTGTACTGTATTCCAAAAAAAAGATTGTTTTAATAAAATTTGCCAAAATATAATTACAATGTTAAATCATCAAATCTTACTTTAATGTATCTCATATGAAAGCATGAATATAGGAATTCTTAGCATCACAAATTTTAAGTTATCAAAAATTTTTCCCCTAAGAACTTTAAATATGTGAAATCTTGTCATGGAAGCTGAAATTACCCATATAAGAGACCCAGCTGAAAGGATTTATCCTAATGCTTCCACATACCTGATTTTACTACGAGATTCAGTTTCATCCGTGTATGAGACACTCTTGGGACCTCACTCATACCCTTTCCTCACTCGGCATTCCCTGCACTCTGAATTGCAGCTGCCAACTCCAAGTGCCTGTGACTCTCTGCCTTAGAGTTTTCTCTAGTCATCAAAGCCTAGCCCAGAAGCTTCAGGAAAATAAAGCTCTACATCTTCACATCTCCCAGTAAACATCAACCAATAACAGATGGCTTTGGGTGGATGGACACCACTACTCATTCACTCTTCGGTTGGAGTAACTTTAAAGCATGATTTATACTCTGACCCAAAATTCCACACCAGGATTAAGTTCCCACTGCACACAGTCGAAACCTACCTCATATTACACTCTTTACTGGCTCCGTCCCCTACCTTCCCTACTCCCTCACCAGTGCTTCTTAAAATCATTCCCTAATAAGTCACTCACATGAACATTCTTGTCTTGGGATTTGCATCTAGGGGATCTCTATCTACGACAATTTTAAAGGAAATAAAAGCATGTATAGTAGGTAGTCAGCTCTTGACAACAGAAATCCTGGGAAATACTCTGTGCTAATTGGTGTGGAATTTCCTAGTGATGCTACTTCTCCCTTACTAAGGAGTTCCTTACTTGTTCAATTAGATCTTGGTATTGATAAAGGTGAATTTTTAGGGCAAAAAGAAGAGCGTAACATATAAGAATGACAACTAGGCTTTATCTTTTGCAATAATGAGAATGAACTTTTATAGACTGCTTAGGCACTCTTTTAATAACTTATCATTTAATCATCCCCACAACTCTATGAAGTATCTCAAATGAATTTTATAGATAAAGAAGCTGATAAGGTGGAAAAGACATTTGAGCAAAGATTGGAAGAGGGTTAGGAAGTCGGCCTTGCTGTCTGGGTAGAGGAAATAGAGCAAAGATCGAAGTGTGGGAGTGAACCTGTCTTGATCAAGGGACAGCAAGAGGCCAGTGTGGCTAAGAGCAGAAGGAGCCAGGGGAGGGTAGTAGAGAATGAGGCCCATAGGGGTTGTGGGGGTCCAGATTGTGGAGGGCCCAGTGGGCCATTGTAAAGACTACCTTTCACTTTGAGTGAGATGGTAGCCACTGTAGGTTTTTAAGCAGATGAGTGGCATGATCTGATTTATGTTTTAAAAAGATCACAGTGGTTCCTGGGTTGAGAGTAGAACTGTAGTGGACCAAGAGTAAAAGCAAGGAATCAGTTGCAGAAGAGAATGATGCTGGAGGCTTGGACTACAATGGTAGTGAGAGAACGTCAGATTGTGGAAATATTTTCAAAGTAGAGCTAACATATTTATATCAATATATGAACAGAAACTTAGCATGTGTGTATAAGATCCATTCTCGGCAGATTTGGGGCTCAGTTAGGAGAATTTTGCTGTTCTGTGAACGTGGCAGAGGATCCTTTGAGGGATGTGAGATTTCTTCTCCGATATTTTTGTCTGCCCTACTTTAGTCTTGCCTTGAAGTAGGGGCAAAAGTAGTGGTAACAGAGATCTTAACAATCTGATAAAGATCTTTCTTTTGGAATCTATTTCATAGCATTTCAGCACAAATTTAATTATGCCAGTCACTTAAATGAAGACAAAACTAATGCCATGAGCAAAGTGACTGATTTTCTATTCTGGTATTAGGGGAATTAGGTAATAGCATATGTACAAGTCTGAAAAAAAAATCTCGAGGATTAAAATAGAAGAATAATTGCTTATGTATAGTAGATATTGTAATACAGGGGTATGCTAGATAAACGGTTGGATTGTTCACCAATTTAATAATATTGCACAAAAGGAAATTGCAATTATTCTAAATTAAGTAATTATGGGTCGTATAAAATCTAAAAAGAAAATTTGATTACAAATGATTTTTGAATTCTACTTAATTTTTTTTTTCATTTTTTAAAACAAGATTTTAAGAACACTTTTTTTTTCTAATGGAATAGTTTGGTGCATGGAAAAGTATACCTTTTATTAATGTATTACCACATAGTAAAAACTGACTTTTTGGACTATATATAAACATTTTAAATAATGAAATGATTTAAAGATTTTTCTTGGGAAACCCGAGTGTTTAGCTAACACATTTATTCAGTTATAAATATAATTCCTTTCTTCAACTAGTTTTATGATTTGGGATTTTTTAAAATTTTCTAAATACGTACATTAGTGTATTACTTTACAAATATTAATTTATTAACTGTAATTTAAATCCTGCTTAAATTATTTCTATAGTACTTTATTTTACATTTATCTTATACTAAAGAGATTATAGATTTTTGCTGCATTATAATCATGCCTAGCTCATATTTATGTGTGCCTCACTGTATTTTTTAAAATATATTTTATACATATCCCTCTTTTATCAGAAATTATTCATGCATTTCTCCCCATCATTATTTTATCAGGCCCAGCAATTTGACTCCCATGCTGCAATTTACTCCCAACTCTGCTAAAATGTACTTTAAGAACTCACTCCTACTCTTTCCATTCTCTCAGCAAGACTATTTTGATAATCTCCATCCTGTAAATTCTGGAAGGCAGAAACTTTCATATCATGGGGCTGGTAGAAATTTTGAGGTTGCAATTAAGTTGTGGGGAGGTTTTCCTTCTGTTCATAAACTATTCATGCTGTGCTTTGACCAATTATAATGTCGCTTTTTATTTATAATTACAGATTTGTTATTTATGCAAAGACAATGCATCATCCTATGGAGAACATTTTGGCCGAAATATATAGCTGTGTTTAGGAAGTATTTTTCACATGTGGACCATAAACCATGCAGAAAGAATCAAAAGGTCAACTTACCACATAGCCACTAAAAATAAGTTTTAAAATTTTCTTAGAAGCTCAGAGAAACCTAATTAATAAGTACTTTAATGCCTTTGATTGAACATTCTTCCCAATTTGATATGTCATTAATGTAGTGCCTGGTAGCTGGATGGGACAGAAAGAGTATAAGAATTAGATTTATACAGGGTGTCGCCTTAATCTGTCAGATAAAGACAGATTCCAGAGAGTGAAAATGAACTGGAATTTGAGTCTATAGTACTCTGATTTCTCTTTTTCAGTTTTAAGATGGATCTACTCCCCAACAGCTGCTGTCACAACAGCTGCTAATGGGTTTCTCTAATCTTTTTTCTTAGAAATGAAAGTTGTGTGCTCCTCTGTTAACAAAGTTATAAAGCATATTAAGGCATTTTTGAGACCTGAAACTGCTTAAAGCTATTATTTTCACCTTCCCCAAATGTGAAAATAATAGTGCAGGGTTTTATAAATCTTAAAACACTTACACATGCATTTTACGTGTATGTGTACCCATTTAACTTCAGTGCTACATTTATCAAGACCATGATACTGAGTCAGCAACAGCAAAGATACCATTTTCAGCATTTGCAATGGTTTGCAAAGGAGCCATCCACTCCTTCTCATCTGTTCCCTGTGGTGACCAACATCCATCAAACACACAACCACCAAGAAGAAAAACAATTGTCTTGATTTTCTTCTTCACCACTGTATTCAGCACTTAGTAGGCACTAAATGTACAGCTACTGATGAATGAGTGATGGTCTAGTACATCCAAGCATGGACTCTGTAATAGATGAGGACAGAGCAATGTTAAAATATCAGTGCCCAGGCTAAATAAGGAAACAAAAATAGCTTCTTTTACATTATATCTTAACTCATTGAGTTAAATCATCTGGGCAGATGAATTCTAAAAATCTATACATGTATCAGCATGGAGACATATACACTACATGTGTACATAATGACCTTTAAACCAATCATTTATGAAAGTGTGTGGCAGGGAATCCACATGTAATTAAAATATTACTAATATTTTTTTCTTAATCACTGAGCTTGCATTATGTGGTTTATGATAAGCAGCAGGCTATAGAGTTTGGTAAAGCACTGGATTTGAACCTAAAAGGTTGATTTTGACACCAAATCTGATTCTTAATACTTGTGCCCTTGTTCAAGTCACATAAAATTTCTAAGCCTGTTTGGTTAATATTGAAATTAGATCAATGATAATACCTGTCCCAGCCCACTCAGCAGTACTATTGTAAAGATGGAGTGAAATTATCCAGGATTATGTTTAAAAATTCTTGTTAAAACGTATAATTATATAAATCTTAAGATTTTTAAAATCCATATTGCTTCATCAAATACCCAAAATCATAAAAAAAATTGGAAAATATATTTCCATGTAAAGAATCTTGAAAACAAATTATTTTTATGCTGTGTTAAACCTTATAAAATTACATATTATTTGTAAAAACAACTTTAAAATGTTAACAATCACATAAAATATACATAAAGTAATTTCCAGATTTGGAAAATAGCCTAAAGGTAAAAAAAAATAAAATTTAAAGTAACAAAGGAGAATCAATGTAGGCTAAAAAATGTTTGCTTTTGACTAAAACTTCTGTTAGAGAATCTTATACACTTTAATCATATTCCTTTACTGTATTTCCAAGGACAGGTCTTACTTATTCAGGGGTAACTTTTTCCATTCTTCTGTTTATTTTAAGTTCCAAATGAATAACTCACTATTTAAAAATATTTCTCTTGAAGTCCAGAAATGCAAACTCTAAATCATTCCAAGTTTCCATATACCATGATTTTTACCGAGAAGAGGATGTTGTTTTCCAGTTCATTTTTTTGTAGTTATTATGTTTTGTTTGGGGTTTTATTTTTTTTAATGAAATATGATTTTTATTAGTTATGAATATTCATGAGATACATAGCTGATTGTCACCCCTCGTGCCGATGATGTGGGGGCCAGATTCATACTGTCTATATACCCATTACCACAAATTGCATTTGTTCCCCGTGTCCCCCACCCAATTATCCCCAAACTCCGTCTCTCTCCCCTCTTCCCTCCCACTCCATTTTGTAGCCCAAGGAATATTCTCTCCCTCTGCAACTCCAGTGCAATACTGTGGTCTTTCTTTCCTTCCTTCTTTCTCTCTTAGCTCCCATATATGAGTGAGTACATGTGATATTTTTCCCTCTGTGCTTTGCTTGCTTCACTCAACATAAGTTTCTCCAGGCTTACCCATGTTGTTGCAAATGGGAGCATTTCATTCTTTTTTATGGTAGAGTAGTATTCCATGGTGTATATATACCACAGTTTCCTTATCCAATCATCCATCGATGGACATTTACGTTGGTTCCATATCTTGGCTATTGTAAACAGAGCTGTGATGAACACAGGAGTGCAGGTATCCCATCAACGTGATGATTTCCACTCCTCTGGGTATATATCCAGAAGTGGAACTGCTGGATCGTATGTAAGATCTATGTGTAGTTGTTTGAGAAACCTCCATACTGTTTTCCATAGTGTTTGTATTAATTTACAGTCCCACCAACAGTGTAGGAGTGTTCCCTTCTCCCCACACCTTCGCCAGCATTTGTTATTCACCATCTTTTTGATTATAGCCAGTCTAACTGGGGTGAGGTGATATCTCAATGTAGTTTTAATTTGCATTTCCCTGATGACTAGTAATGTTGAGCTTTTTTTTTCATGTACCTGTTGGTCATTCATATGTCTTCCTTTGAAAAAATGTCTATTCAGCTCTTTTGCCCATTTTTTTTTTTTTTTTTTTCTTTTTCGTGACCGGCACTCAGCCAGTGAGTGTACCGGCCATTCCTATATAGGATCCGAACCCGCGGCCGCTGGGAGCGTCGCCGCGCTCCCAGCGCAGCACCCTCCCGAGTGCGCCACAGGCTCGGCCCCTTTTGCCCATTTTTTAATTGGGTTATTTTGGTTTTTACTATATAATTGTTTGAGTTCTTTGTATATTATGGATATTAATCCCTTGTCAGATGCCTAGTTAGCAAAAATTTTCTCCCACTCTGTAGGTTGTCATTTCACTCTGTTGATTGTTTCCTTTGCTGTGCAGACGCTTTTTAGTTTGATATAGTCTCATTTGTTTATTTTTTCTTTTGCTGCTTGTTCTTTCGGGCTCCTGTTCATAAAGTTTGTGCCCAGACCTAGTTGCTGGAGTGTTTCATCTATATTTTCCTTTAGTAATTTTACAGTTTCAGGTCTTATACTTAAGTCTTTAATACATTTTGAGTTGATTTCAGTGTATGGTGAGAGAGGCATATCTAGTTTCATTCTTCTACATATGGATATCCAGTTTTTCCAGCACCACTTGTTGAAGAGGCAGTCTTTTCCCCAATGTAGATTTTTGTTGCCTTTGTCCAATATCAGTTGGCTATAAGCCTGAGGGGAAATATGTTAAATTCATTTTTTCCAATTCTGTTTAAGTAACTAAAAACCCTTTGTTCTAATTCTAAATTCAGGATCACGACTTAAACTATATAAAAATATTGAAGCTGTGAGTATGAAAAGTTTAATTGGTAGTTTTTTTTTTTTCCTTTTTTCTTTAGAGTCTTGTTATTTGCTTTCATTGTTTATTTATTTATTTACCATTTTACAAAGCTTGTTTGTATTTGTTTTTCTTGCTTAGATTTGTAATCATAAGCATGTTAATACTGTAATGATATTTAGTCGGACATTATGAATTGCCCTCATGTCAGTCAAAATGTTCAAATATTGGCAATTTCATATAGTTCCATCTAATACAATGACTTTTACTAAAGTCTGCTTATTTCTGAATTTTAATGCATATCATTAAACACCAAAAAAATCAAGAACTTTGTGTTACAAATCATGGATGGTTAATGGGCACCAATTATTACCAATTCCCAAATTTAATTTGCCAACCATTAGGCAAAAGATTAAATGACATTCTTATCATTAGGGAAATCTATGGAGCTTCCAAATAGGTAAAGAAATTGAGTAGAGTATTAGAGTCCTGTTCTCATATTACATTTTTTGTTTCTTCTTTTGTTGTTGTTATTTTAGATTTCTGCATTTAGGTTCAGAACTATTGTACGAAACAGTCGTTTTACATTTCTTTTTATTTCTTTTTAAAGAAATTGTAATTTTACATTTTAGGATGCTGTTGCAGAGCAGTTGGGAGGGAGGGAGAGAGAGGAAAGGGGAAGGAAATGGGATGGAAGAAAGAGGAAGGAGGAGGGGCAGGATTGAGGCCTGTAGCACCCCTCTCCTTCCCACAGGAGAGACCAGGTGGCTTCCAGTGGTGGCTTGGCCATTGATGGGCTGGGTGCAGATATCATGTGCATGTGGCAAAAGCCCTCACCCCCACCATCCCAGCTTGGGAACCTGGAGCCCTTCTTGCTGCGGCTTGGTGGTCATCACTGAGCTGGTTGAATGTGTTGTGGGGGGCATGGCCAAATCCCTCAGCCCCCCAACACCCCAGGTCAGAAGAGCCTGGGGCTCTTCCTGCAGCAGCTTGGTGGTCACTGCTGGGCTGACTACAGGTGTTGAGGGGGTGTTGCTGATGCCCAAGGCCCCCCACCGCCCTGGCTCAGGAGAGCCTGGGGCACTTCTTATTGGCTTGGTGGTCACTGCTGGGCTGGCTAAAAATATGGAACACTTCACGAATTTGCATGTCATCCCTGCACAACGGCCTTTCTAATATTCTCTGTATCATTCCAATTTTAGTATACAGGCTGCTGAAGCGAGCACCATTTTGCTTTTCTATCCCCCATATAAAACGCATGTTTCCCCAACATCAAGTGCATTAGTAATTTCTAATAGGACATAATGTTACCAAATATGTTTTCTATTTTCCAAAATAGTCTACTGTCATTTGTATTAACTTGTGCAAAATTTATTCACTTTGTTTTGTATAGTAGTTATCTATGAACTTGGTTGATCACTCATACTTGATTTCAGTTCTTCATCAAAATGATAAGATGCTCATGGTTACATATTTAAATGGGATGAAAAGTATAAAGTGAAAGGAATAAAGAAAAGCATCCTGACCTCATTTCTCAGTCCTGTTCCCCAGCAGTAATCAGTGTTTGAGGTCTTCTTGAATTGCTGTGTTGCTTTAGAATTTTTCTCCATAAAACCTGCCTTCTCCTCCTCTGCTCAGTTACACAAGATTTAAAAGCATATCCTGGTTCTAAAAAATTTGGAAACAGAATGCCATATGTCTAATTTTTAACTAAGAGAAAAGCACTTGCTTTTTTACACAACTATCTTTTGCCATGTGTAAATGCCAATTTTTCTATCAGGATTTTCTGTAAAATCATTTAGACAATGTGCACAACTGAACATAAAAGGTACCTATCAAAAAATGACTTGTGAAATTGTTTTCAGTTTGGTTGGAAACACTTGGAGTACTGATGTATAGGTTTTCTTTGTATTTTTGTTCTTGTTGATGTTCTGTAGCATCTGGGAGACAAGGGCAGCCATCATTCTAAATAAAGGATTTTGTTCATTGTTAGGTATCTGAGGTACTGTGAGAAAACTATAAAGAAACTCAGCCAGGAAATGCAGATGGACTCTTATTCTACTATTTACTCTAACAGCTAAATAACCAGTAACAGTAAAATAGAATAAACAAGGAGATAGCTGAATAGTTCACAACATCTGCCCAAGTTCAAGCTTAACACTCTAAAAGATAGGAGAGAAGTGTAAGACATGATCCCTGCACTTTAGTAATTTGTAACAGTATTGAATACACATGTCAGTTATACAAACAAGTTAGAAAGTAATGAAGGCTGGAAGGACATTATCTAAGCAAAAATATATAGTATAAGCCATGAGTGTAACTGAATTCATGAGGAGGAAAAAGCAATATATAAAGCAGAAATTGGCTAGAATTTTATAGAGGAGGAAACTTAGGTTGAGTTTTACATATAATGAAAATCAGGACAACACTAATAGTTAACACATTATTTATGCACCAGGCCATGTTATAAATGTTTTACTTGTAGTAACTCATATAGTCATCACAACGACCCTATAAGGAAGGCATATTCAGATACACAAACTGAAGTCCAGAGAAATTAAGTAACTTGCTCAGGTGAGATTGTTTGTAAGTAGTATTGTTGGTGTACCACCCTGGGTGTTCTAGCTGTAGAGTCTCTGCTCTTAACCAATACACTATACAGCTTCTTTTTTTTTTTTTTTTGTCTTTTTCGTGACCGGCCCTCAGCCAGTGAGTGCACCGGCCATTTCTATATAGGATCCGAACCCGCAGCGGGAGCGCTGCTGCGCTCCCAGCGCCGCACTCTCCCGAGTGCGCCACGGGCTCGGCCCCACTATACAGCTTCTTGATGCAGAAGATGGTCTCAAAGTTAGAGGAAAAAAATGTTAGTACAAGTGCTACATTGTATCACAAGAGCAGAGTCAACCATCAAATGGTTAACTCCCTCCACCTGATGAGCCTCATCAGCAATATATGCTACCATCTTGACATCTTGCTTATTCCTGTTTCCATCTCCACTAAATAATATTCCTTTGTGTCAAGGTGATATTTAAGTCATGGAGTGCCTAAGATTGGGGTTACAGGAGAAAAGAGCTCGGAAAAGATCATAGGAAAATACCATATTTTATGAGCAAGTGTGAAAGAAGAAAAACAAATTACCCCAATAACTCCCAAATTTATATGTGTAGTCGAGACTTCTCTCCTGAACTCTGACATATATATTCTACTATTTGCTATATCCACATGACAGTCTAATAAACATCTTAAACTTAACATGTTCAAATTGAACATTTACTAAGCCTTGGATCCTAACCTTATACTCCTGCAATTTTCCACATTATAGTTAATGGCAGCTCCATTCATCAAGTTGTTCATGCCAAAATTCTTAGTGTTATCCTTGATTCCTCTTTCTACCAACACATGTGCAATTGGCCACCAAATAAATAAATGCCTTTTGAATGTATCCAGAATTCGACCATGCCACCACTCTGATCCAAACCACTATCATGCTCAGCATGGATAATTGCAGTAGTATGTTAACAGGTCTCCCTCCTTCCTTTGTCCCACATATAATCTGTTCTCAACACAGAGGCCAGAGAGGTCTATTTAAATGAAAAGTCAGATCATATCATCCCTCTGCTCAAAACATCTCTGGCTCATATACCCCAGCCATAAACACCCACTTCATGTTCCTTGGCCTCCCCTGAATGTTCCCCCCAGCCCCCGGCGACACATTCCCATGTCAAGGGCCCTGGCCCTTGCTTTGCTTGCCTGGAATGTTTTTTTCATGATTTTTCTTCATATGGTTCACTCCTTCATTTCCTGAAGGTCTTTACTTAAAAATCACCTTCTTTGTAAGGTCTTCGCTGACCTCCCTACCTAAAATTATAACCCTCACTTGTATCTTTCATATATTTTTTTCTGCCTTAATATTGATCCTTAGAATTTACCACTAATTGACTACATAGTTTACTCATTTATCTTGTTTGTTTACTTTCTCTTCCCCCACCCCTATAGAAGGTGAGATTCAAAAGAGCAAGACATTGTCTTTCTGGGTCACTACTATGTCATCAGGACATAAAAAATGGGCCTGGCATATGGCAGGTTTTCAACAAGTATTTGTTGAGTTAATCAATGTAGACAGAGATGTAGCTGTCAGAGAAGTAGAGAGAAACCCAGAAGATAACCTTACTAGGTAAGATTAGGGAGGCGAGGGCTCTGTGATGAAGGCTATGCTTAACAGTACTGAATCTTCAAAGGAGGGAAAAGACACAATGAAGAAGCTATTAGTGAACCAATAAATAAAAATTTACTTCAAGAAGAAAATATGGCAAAAGGAAAAGTGAATTTTAGGTCCTTCCAGCCATCTGCTGACATGGGTCATTCAGAGAAATGAAATCTGAGGAATCACTAGAAAGCAATTTTATTATTTCTTTTTTAAAAATAAAGTTCAATGTACTTCAAACTAAAATATCATTGAGATATAGAAGTCATTTTTAGGGGAAAGTACACTAAAACAACAATCAATTTTCTATTATCCTATATTTCAGTTTATCTTTTCATTTATCCAAAATTTTATCATTTCAATATTTTTTATTTAAACTTTTTGACTAAGAGAACACTGACAACTTTTGAAGTAAATATTTTATTATCAAGGAAAAACTTTAAAATAGAAGA
This sequence comes from Cynocephalus volans, assembly GCF_027409185.1. NCBI lineage: Eukaryota > Metazoa > Chordata > Mammalia > Dermoptera > Cynocephalidae > Cynocephalus > Cynocephalus volans. The sequence continues at coordinate 43,158,937 of NC_084478.1, read as the reverse complement.
CAAATTAATAAATTAATACTTGTATATGCATCCCACAACTGACATATAACTTAAAATTTTAACTTGGTAAGAGTTGTAAACTTGTGAAGGTATATTTCAGCTTATTTCTTGGTGTAAAATACAGGAGTAAAGATACTTGTAAATTATAGACATTGTCATTTGGTAATTGGATGCTGAAGTTTCAGCAAGTGTTGAATTTAATTTTATGTTTTATATCTATAAAATGCCCATTTATTTTCATGACTACAGAGAAGGGACAGCAGAAATGAAGCTATTCTAAATACCAGAAATCATACTGATGCTTTTCATAGTATATGGGAAACAAGGAACTTACTGGAAAAAAAGATATTAAAACTTTACTGAGTTATGTTTAAGTTTTCTTTCATCAGAAATGATTATCAATAAGTTCAATTCATCAAATATCACTATCCCCTACTCTAGCCCTGTTCAGTTTCTACAATGCTACTTTTACATTCATAGAAATAGGTTTACCATTTAGGTGGGTAAAGGCAGGCTGTGTAAGGAAACACTCTGATAGCAAGGGAGTAGTTGTCACTTTACCTTAAATGGAAGAAAAACAAAACAGTGGAAATCAAACCCATATGACAGAGAACAGAACATAGTTAAATTGTTACTTGAGACCTTTATCTTAACCTGATTAGTTTGCAAATAGGTTCCTTGTTTTGTTTCCTAGATAAACTGTGTATAGTCTCTGGTTTCTCTTTTTAGCCTATTGATGACACATAATCTACAATAGTTGAATAAACAAAGTACTGTTAGGTTCAAATTATATGTATATTTATCTCCTTTAAAAACTGATTCTCTTCTTAAAAGGAATACTCACGTCTGAAAATCTTTACCGTTACATCTCATAGTTGAAGCTTACATTACTATGTCTGTATTATCGATGAATTCTTATTTAAACAACAAGCTTTTCAAAGAGAAATATGAAGTGAAGTAGTATGGCTCACAGATTTCTGTTTTTCCTTACTTTACTTATCTGGATTCATCTTCCATTTGTGAACTTTACTTCCTTACATAATTTTTCTCTACTCTCAGTGTAAAAATCAGGCTCTTATTGACCTTATTTGATAGTGTGAACTAGAGTTGCAATGATGCTATTTTTAAATACTAAGGACTTAAAATATATAAATTCAAATGCAAATGCTTATTATAAATTGGAATTTCCTTTTTTATTGTATATATTTAAAATTTTCTTTTTCAGAAAAAGTGGCTAAAAAATAAACATCTTACAGAAGTACAATGGGAGAGTGAGGACAATTTATAGGGGCATGTCAAAATTAAGAAGGGAGTTGATTAAAAAGTGGGTACTTTATCATATTGACTTCAGATTTTCAGAAAAGATAAGAAACTATACAGGGAGAGAAATGGAATGCTATATTCTATAGTGATCTAAGGATTTTTCTATCACCATAGCAACTGCAGGGACTACAGTTTCATTTTTAGAGGGTCAGAAACTATAAAGATCACTTATTTCTAGAAAAACTAAAATAGTAGGAAGATATAAGAAATCTCATCTCTGACTTGAAACTATGGAAAGTGCTACCAAATTTTCTTTGGTGCATACACCATTTTTCTGTGTGCAATGTTTCAGGTACAAGGGTGTGTATAGGGACTTTAAAAAGGATTTCCTGGACTAAAGCCAATTTTGACAGCATTCTCTGAGAATGCACCAAGGAGCTATTGTTATCTAGATACCCAGAGAGCATGACATCCCTTGCCCCAGATTTTGCTTTTTGCTTTTCTCATTTAAGATAGAAAGTTTTCCTGCATTTGCAACATGCTTCCCAGCATTGCTAAAACAGTTCATAACTTGATTCTGAGCAATTCTACTACTTTCCAGAGAATTGGGAGCTCTCCAGAGACTCAGGTTAAAATTAGGAAGTTTTACATGCTCAGATTCTCAGAGAGAACGTGTGTGTGTGTGTGTGTGTGTGTGTATTTATATACTTCAAAAGTTTATGACAATATTCATATTATCTTTTAATACTGTTTTTTTATGAACTTTTTGAAGTACCCTCATATATGCTCACACACACACACCACATCAAAGCCATACTGGATAATGATGAATATGCAAATTATTTTGATTTGATCATCACATATTGTACACAAGTATTGATAGTCAACTTTGTACCCCACAAATATGTATAATCATTTATGTTTCAATAAGAAAAATAAAAAAGAAAGTATTAGAGGCAAAGTCCAGTGACTTTTAGGGAGTTGACAACAGATACCAAATCTATTCCATTTTTTAATGCTTTTGTTATATTTTTAGTTTTATTTTTGTCAGTAGTAAACTTTTCTTCAGTAAACGAGTATCTAATGTCAAATACAGCAAATTGCAATGTAGTACGAAGCTATTTTCTATTTTGTAGTGAAAGACAGTCTGCTCTGCCCACATTTATATTTTCCACTTCCAACATGCTGAAATTGCTCTTGATAATATCACCCATGACCTACTAAATGGCCAAAGTTGTCTTTTCACTTCTGACCCTAGCTGCATTTGGCTCATTGGCAGCTCCCTCCCTCCTTTCTGATATTGTTTCTTCCCTTGGTTTTGAAATTCATACTTGGCTCTTCAGTATATTCTGTGTTGGCATGTCCTCCTTTCTCTTATGTGGTAATAATTGACTTGTCAGATAAGTACTTTTACCACATAATTAAACTAAGTTACTGAACAAAAAGATAATGAAGGCTTCCTATCACAAGATGTACATGGACTTGAAAAGAATACCTTGGAATTTTATAAAAACCTCTCTCTTTCTCTCTGAAATTCATTCACATCACCTGTACCCCTTATCTTACCCTTAAATCTTCTTATGTAGAGTACACTGATTTACAAACTATGTTGTGCATTATACACCTGAAAATATTAAGGCTTTGTTTTCTTATTATAGATAATCAAACTTCATGTTTATCTAACACTCAACTAAAAAGCATTTGACATTTCAAAGGTGTGCTATTTGATTATTTCAATGAACCCTGCAGTTTAATGAACTCTGAATTGAATAAGCATGTAGTCCAATTATTATTAGAACAATAATTCTCTGAGCTGGTATGCAAGACTTGGGAACATAGTTCTTTTGAACTTTTACAACTGACATTATCTATATCCTCACCTGCTTCTACAGCTTAGTTCTTGCCTAAGGCAAGTCCTCATGCTCCATAGACATGAAATCTTAGAATGAGACAGAAAACCCTCTAAGATCTATTTGTAACCTCTCTACTGCTGCACAGTCTGACTTGTGGAGTTTTCTCCAGAGCCTATCTTCTAAGAAGCTGGGAATTCATCCCAGCAATAGCCTCTCCTTATTTAGCCTAGTCTCCAATTCATACATAATTAAAATTCTCCCCAATTTTGCCTGAAAGTAGGCAAGAATATTGCATTTCTTAATACTTATTTTTCTATTTCTATTTATCTTTCCAAGCAGGAACCATGAGATCTCTGCATCAGAGAATACATCATTAATTACTCAAGAACATCTTAGGGCCAGTTGTTTATTTGTGAGTGCAGGGGTTGCAGTACAGGAGAACAAACCCAAAATTGTGAATTTCAGAGCATGTATAAAGCAGCTAACATGTCTGTCAGAGAGAGACAGAGAGAGAAACAGACAGATAGACACACAGAGACTTTACTCTGTAATATAAACAAATCCTCTCCAGGGAAAGGGAAAGATCTAGGTCTATTATCTTTGAAATGTAAGTTGAAATGTAAGCAAAGGGCTCTGGGAGGTATAAGTTTTAAAACCTCTCTGGGGCAATGCACTAGTCTAAACTCCAAGGTATGTCTGCCATTCAATCACCTTTTTACCCAGTTGCTGGAACTCTTTGCTCAGAAAGCCTAGACCATGCAAAAATGTGAAAATACTTGTATGTATGGTCCAACAATAGTCATCATCTCATTCCTCTTCTCAAAATCTGATGCCAAGCACCTACTGGACAACTACAGCCTGATGCTCCAAACGCTTCTTGGTATGACCATGTACAAAACTGAACTCACTTACACACTCATATACAAGCATGCACCCACGGAACCTTCTCATCCATCTAAAATCCTTTTACTGTCTGATACCACTATTCAGCCAAATGGCCAGAACAGGCACCTGAGAGTTATTCAAGTCTTTCCTTTTCTTCACTCAGTACACTCACTGAATTCTGCCAAGTCTCCTTCTTAAACTTCCTTCCCAATTCAGTACAAATCTGAACACCAACTAGATATTTGATTAATAGATTTGTGTTAATTTGGTAGGTGTGATAATAGTATTATGTGTACATTCCATAAAAAAAGTTCTTATATTTTAGAAACACAAGCTGAAGTATTTATGGATAAAAAATCAATTTGTTTCATAATAATCTAGTTGAAGAGGTGAGTAGGTGGGGGTACAGATGAAAAAAGGTTGTCCAGAGAGTCATAAAAATTGGCAGTGGATAATAGGTTTATGGGGGGGGGGTATTTGTATTATTTTTCTACTTTTGTATACATTTGAAATTTTCCATAATGAAGTTTTTTAAAAAATCATGGTTCCCTATTGGCTACTGAGTTACATGCAGAATTTTCAGTTTGAGATTCAAAGCACATTATGAAGCATCTCCAGCCTCTTTTTCCTGGCCTATCTTTTTCTAAGCCTTTACATTTCCAAAATGTCAGCCACATATGACTGTTCATGTTACCTGTCTTTGTGCGTGTGTTATCTGCTAGCAATAATGTCCTTCCTACGTCCTTTATAAAGTTATGCCTACCCAATATTTTACCTCTTCATGAGCCCTTTTCTGAGCCCGTGAACAAATATGATATATGATCCATTCCTTCTCTAAACTTCTAGAAATTATTTTGTACTACTTAGACCACTCATCATATTCTTTCTTCTCATCTAGCTGGGGTTTCCATACTTTCATTTTTTTTTCTTCAATTCTGCAAACCACACCCTCCCTTACTACTACAGCGAAAATCCATTTAAAACTTCTTAAAAACAAACAAAACTGTGCTTCACCTACCTTTACTTTCCCTAGGTTACTCCTTGCACATCAAAAGAGCTTAATAAATACTTGCTCAATTGACTTGTCTATTACAATTCAGATGAGCAAAAATTCACACTAGCCAGATGAGCCAAATATGTATTTTTTAGCAAATTCCTTGGGGAATCAATATTTTTAACGAATTTTCTTTTATATAATAAATCTATGTTTTGTGGTGTTTCCCCTTAAATATAGATTTAAAAAATGGAGTTAATTTGTGGGATACATTCATTTACTCAGCAAAAAACCATTGGGAACTTACCATGTGCCAAGCACAGGTTTGAGCTCTGGAAACCCAACAGAGAGAGAGAGACAGATAACATCCCTATACTCATAGAATTTTTTCTAGTGGTGTATAGAGATCCCTTGATACATAATTTAATGTTATTCATAAGTGCCATGAAAAAACGAAGAAGAATACAGGGAATAAAAATGGTTGGGACTGCTATTTAAAATAGAGTGGTAGAGAAGGCTCCTCCAAGATGAGAAAGAAGTGAGCCATGTAAATGTCAGTGAAGTAAAATATTTTTGGCAGAGAGAACAGCAAGTGCAGAAATCTTGAAGCAAGAGTATGCTTGGAATACTCAAAGAATGCAAAGAGGCTAATGAGGCTGAAGTGTTGTGAACTAGGGGGAGACTAATAGATAAGGTTAAAATGGTAGGTACCAGACAACCAAGTTATATAGAGCTCCATAAGCCATAGCAAATATGAGTTAAATGAGGAGCTATTGGAGGGTTTTGAGCAGAAGAGTAATATAATCCAATTTATGTTTTAAAATAATCTCTTAGGGTGTCGTGTGGAGAGACAAGGGGCAAGACTGGATGTAAGAGGACTAATTACATAGCTATTGCAATAATCCGGGTGAGAAACAATGATTGCTTATATCAGAGCTATAGCAAGGGAGGCAGTGAGAAGTGGTAAAATTCTGGATATGTTCTGAAAGTAAAGCCAATAGGGTTGTCCAATAGTGTGAACACTGAAGATTGAAAAAGTCAAGGATGATCCCAAGGTTGTCAACATGAGTAATTATTAATATGCATTAACTGAAATAAGGGAAACTATAGGAGGAGGCTTAGGGGATTCAGTTCAGAACTTTGTGTGGGCCATATTATGTTTGAGATGCTCATGAGACATCCAAGTGTAGAAAAAGCACATGGACTTATTAGTCTAGAGTTTAGAGGAGAGGTCTGGGCTGGAGATTTAAGTTTGGGCGTCATTGTCTTATAAAGGGTATTTAAAGTTATGGGAACAAATGATAGGGAGTACAGACAGAAAAGGAAAGAAATGCAAACACTGAGCCAGAGCACTGCAGTACTGAGATCAGTAAGAGGGGAAGGATCCAGCAAAGGAGACTGAGAAGCAGTGTACACAACAGTGTAAGAAAACCCATAAGAGTTCAGGTTACAGAAGCCATATGAAGGCAGTTTTAATATTCAGGGAGTAAACAACTATATTAGGCTGAGGCCTATGAATTACCCATTGAATTTGGGCATGTCATTGGGCTTCAGGACTAGTGACCTTAAAAAGTCAGTAATTACAAATGGCAGTATTTCATTCGTTTTTATAGCTGAGTAGTATTCCGTTGTGTAGATGTACCACATTTTCCGTATCCACTCATCTGATGATGGACATTTGGGCTGGTTCCAACTCTTGAGAGAATTATATTAAGTGAAACAAGTCAGGCACAGAAAGAGAAATAACACATGTTCTCACTTATTGGTGGGAGCTAAAAATTAATATAGAAATTCACACACACACACACACACACACACACACACACAAAAAAAAAAAAAAAAACCGGGGGGGGGAAGAAGATATAACAACCACAATTACTTGAAGTTGATACGACAAGCAAACAGAAAAGACATTGTTGGGGGGGGGAGGGAGGAGGGAGGGAGGTTTTGGTGATGGGGAGCAATAATCAGCCACAATGTATATCAACAAAATAAAAATTAAAATAAATAAATAAATAAATAAATAAATAAATAAATAAAATAACAACTCCTAATATGAAGCATTAAAAGAAAAAAAAAAAAGTCAGTAATTACGAGTTGCCAAACTGTTTGTTACTTCTGGGATTATATGCTTTTTTTCCCCCTCTTTCCATAGACATTTTACTCATTTTTTACATGTCTTAAAATTTAAATGTTACAGAACATAAAAGAAAGTCTGCAACAAATCTCAGGTTGGATTGACATTATCCACAACAAGAAGACAGCAGCATTGCAAAGCGCCACACCTATAGAAAGGGTGAAGCTACAGGAAGCTCTCTCACAGCTGGATTTCCAATGGGAAAAAATTAACAAAATGTACAAGGACCGACAAGGGTAGGTAATGCTTTCTTTTTACCGAATGATTATACCTGTTTTCAGGGAACACTAGAATTTATTTCAGTGCACTCCATGGAAAAAAGACAGGGTAAAGTAGAAGGAGAAGTATCACTATTGTTGGAGAAAGGTAAGTGTAGTAAGAACAAATAATGATGCTTCAGACCAATGAGCTGAATTTTAGAAATTATTCTGTACTGAAATTAGCATTATGTTGGAGCATTATATCATCCTCTAAAATTTCAGGTAATGTCAAGGCAGGTTTGATCATTTAATTGAAGTGGTGTAAACAATTGTACAATATAAAATGCATGTCTTTAGTCAAACCCTGTGCTATATATTTGCAGCAGTTTGACACTTAGATTAATATATTTAAAACATAACCTATCAACAAAAAAGTTGATTTTTATTTATTGTTTCTGTTTCAGAGGGGTGATACTTTATACTTTGCAGTCTCCCACCTCCCATCCTACCTTTTCTTTTCTTCTTTTTCCTTTTTTATTTTTTCCTATGTTGAATTTCCTAAGTTCATTTAAAGCGATTTTTAGTGCTCACTCTAATTAAAATATTTAGGTTTGACTTATTTGAGGGTGGGTAATTTACATTCTTTAGCCTCATATCACAAGAAGATGGAACATTTTTTTCTTTTATAATATTAAGTTAAAAGTAATAAAGTTCTCTAATAGTTTAAAACCCTTTATTTCAAAGTTCTGCAGTCCCAAGGCAGAATTCTTCATTATTTTCAGAGGAAACTAAATTATTTATTGAATAGTTATGGGGAGCCTCTTTAGTATCTCTCAGCATCTGTCTACTCGTAGCCATCCTTAATTCTATTATACTTAAAAGTTCTTAGTTTACTACATTAGGTTCCTGAACAGATATATTTAGCGTTAATCTCAGTTGTCTCCAATGATCGTCCACTTTATTCCCAATTATCTTTCCATCCAGTCATTTTTCTAAAGTGTAAGAACTTCAGTACTATAATCTCATTCCTCTGAGAATAAAATCTGGACTCATTAATTGGGCATAAAAGGCTGTCACAAGAACCCTGCTCATCTGGTCAGACTCACTACTTACTACTTCCTGCCTGCCCCACAACCCTTCCAAATTCTGCTCTGGCAATATTAAATTGATTTGCAGATCTCCAAGTTTTTTGTGCCCCCTCTAGCCTACCTGTCCTTCAGGTCTCACCTGAGATGTTATATCCTTCTTAAAATCCTAAACCTATTAGTTGACCATAATGTCTGCAAAGTTGAACATTGTTTTACCATTTAATCTAATCTAATATAAATAAATCATTTAAGTATTTGCAAAAGTTTCCAGATTTGGTGGCTACCCTGTAGAGTATATGCTCCGATGACCTATTCTTAGAATTTACCACATAGTTAATCAATTTGTTTACTTTTCTGCCTCCCACACAAGGTCCTGAAAGGCAAGGGCTATGCTTTATTTTGTGTGATGTGCTCAGGTCTGATAGAGTGTTGAGCACAAGGTGGGTATTCAGTGTGTCTGGAGTCAAGCCTTCTCCCAGAAACCTGATAATATTCTCCCCTGGGTAGTCTAATAAGTTTACCTCAACCTACTTGGAAACAGCTGGCCCCAGTGTGTCCTAAGCCAGTCTTGATGAATGAAAAGAAAGTCAGCAACCTTGTGTATATACTGCAGAAGTCAAACTTAAAATTATACCGCCACCAGGGTGCACTTTCTCTCAGTATCCCACATTGAGTCATGAGGCTCTGCAGACTACTCAATGAGGTCAGTATAATCATCCTCTCTTGGGGTGCTCATTCCACTGTTGGAATGTTCTTGTGTCACTGTTGTCTTTTTCCAGTCAGTGTTTTCTCCCAACACAACAGGCCACTCACCTCAACCCCTGACACCCTTTGGGGATTCTGAGGTAGCCAGTGATCACTGTGTTTCTATAGGTATCCATCACTCTTGTATTAAAGCAGAGGTAACAATGTTTTTTTTTTTTTTTTTTTTTTTTGGGGGGGGGGAGGGCAATCACATTTATTATGCTCAGGATCTCTGCTAGGCACTTTACATAAGTTATCACCCTTCACATCAAATATATGTAGAATTATTATTATTTTTTTTGTGTGTGGTGTAACTGAATTTTTTTTTTTTAATTTTATTTTATCGATATACATTGTAGCTGATTAATGCTCCCCATCACCAAAACCACCCTCCCTTCTCCCTCCCCCCCTCCCCCCCAACAATGTCCTTTCTGTTTGCTTGTTGTATCAACTTCAAATAATTGTGGTTGTTATATCTTCTTCCCCACCCCCCCCCCCGGTTTGTGTGTGTGTGTGTGTGTATGTGTGTGTGTGAATTTATATATTAATGTTTAGCTCCCACCAATAAGTGAGAACATGTGGTATTTCTCTTTCTGTGCCTGACTTGTTTCACTTAATATAATTCTCTCAAGGTCCATCCATGTTGTTGCAAATGGCAGTATTTCATTCGTTTTTATAGCTGAGTAGTATTCCATTGTGTAGATGTACCACATTTTCCGTATCCACTCATCTGATGATGGGCATTTGGGCTGGTTCCAACTCTTGGCTATTGTAAAGAGTGCTGCGATGAACATTGGGGAACAGGTATACCTTCGACTTGATGATTTCCATTCCTCTGGGTATATTCCCAACAGTGGGATGGCTGGGTCGTATGGTAGATCTATTTGCAATTGTTTAAGGAACCTCCATACCATTTTCCATAGAGGCTGCACCATTTTGCAGTCCCACCAACAATGTATGAGAGTTCCTTTTTCTCCGCAGCCTCGCCAGCATTTATCGTTCATAGTCTTTTGGATTTTAGCCAACCTAACTGGGGTTAGATGGTATCTCAATGTGGTTTTGATTTGCATTTCCCGGATGCTGAGTGATGTTGAGCATTTTTTCATATGTCTGTTGGCCATTTGGATATCTTCCTTAGAGAAATGCCTACTTAGCTCTTTTGCCCATTTTTTAATTGGGTTGCTTGTTTTCTTCTTGTAAAGTTGTTTGAGTTCCTTATATATTCTGGATATTAATCCTTTGTCAGATGTATATTTTGCAAATATTTTCTCCCACTCTGTTGGTTGTCTTTTAACTCTTTTAATTGTTTCTTTTGCTGTGCAGAAGCTTTTTAGTTTGATATAATCCCATTTGTTTATTTTTCCTTTGGTTGCCCGTGCTTTTGAGGCTTCTCCACCACTTTACTTAATAAGTCATTTTTGGCCAATGAGCCAGGTATTTCCTTCTCACAGAGTCTTACAGACATTTCCCTTTCAGCCTTCAACCCTAGACTTAAAAAGAACCGAAGCACTTATGCCATTCCACAGAGAGGGTAGCTGAAATCTTACCCCTAATCTGAGGGGTTTTTTTAAAAAAAAAAATTATTTCTGGCAAAGGATACAGTGTCTCTAACACGAATAGATCCACGCTGTCCTTATCCAGAGTCTGGTATAAATGCTTAATTTTGCTCCAATGGACCTTATCTAGGAATTGGTCAGTAGCTGTTAAATTTCCTATGACTTTTAGTCTAGTCTCAGATAAAACTGTTTTAAGTAATTGCATATGAGCACAGGCTCTAGAGTCCAACCCCTGGCTTTGCTGCTGACTACTTTTTTGTCCTCGAGCAAGTTTCTTAACTCTTATGCACCACAAATTCTTTCTCTAAAAAATGGTATAAGAATAGTGTCGAAATCATAGAGTTGTTATGAGCATTAGCTGACAGAACACATGGAGAGGGCTCAGTGGATTGCTTACTCATGTAATAGCTCAGTTAAGGTTGCAATTTTGATGATGAAAATGATGGTCTTATGGCTCCTGATAGTCTTGACACCTGTTAATTCATTATTATACTCTCAAATTTTTCTGAGCACTCCAGAGAGATGTGTTAGATTCAGTCACTGCTTTGAAGAACTTCCTTGTCCTGAAGAGAAAACGGACAGGCAGCCAAGAAAATAAGGGTTGATAGATGTGAGCCATACTAGAGGGCAAAAACCAGATCCTTAGGGAATGTAATGGAAACTTTGTACTCGGACTTAAGAATAAATCAGTCTATGGACCATTGAAGGTTCTGAGTTACAACTAACAGAAAGAGACTTTGGTTACTTTAGGTTGAATTACATAGTTTACTAAGAGGATATCAGGTACCTCATGGAAATCAGTGGGAAAGCCTGAGAGCCAGGTTTAATAATGGGCAGAAACTATAAAGGAAGACCAGGCTAGGAAACACATCTAGCATCAAGCCACAAGGTAAATCTGAATTATATTCTGCTGTCATTACCATGGTCTACTGCTGCACCAGGGGCACTATTGCCATTACCACTGAACATTGCTTGCTACTATAATTGCCAAAAATATCTAAATTATTACTTTCTATTTGTGTCACTCACTCTACAATTAAGATCTCTGGAAGAAGCATCTGATAAGACAGAGGTTGGGGTTTTTTTTCTGTAAAAGGCCAGTTAGAAATATTTTAGTTTCTGCTGGCCATGTAGTCTGTCACAATTACTCAACTACTCAACTCTGCTGTTGGAGGGTGAAAGAACCACAGATAATAAATAAATGTATGGGCATGGATTATTCTAGTAAAACTTCTTTTACCAAGCTAGATGACAGGCAAAATTTTGCTAGTGGGCCGTAAATTGAGGACTCCTGTTATGAGGCATGCTTAGGTCACAGAACTAGATTCTAACTGCCAAGGGTCAAGGAAAATTAATAGCTGGAATTAAGTTTCTATTGTAGTAGTAGTAATGACCTTGTGTCCCACCAAGGCCTATACAATGATAGATTCATGAATCCCTGGAGAGATTTAGAAGCTATGCATTTATAAATGACAAATATTCAGTACAGCCTTCATGTTGGGATCCTGACAAAAATCTACTGATTTTTTTAATAATCCAATTAAGTTTAAATCAAAACACCTTTGAGTCAATAAGAGGTGCTATACTATTATTTTTCTCATATAATCTATGTATGACGATGTATTATTCAGCTATTAACACAATAATACTCTAATACAAATCACCCCAAAACTCAATGGCTTAAAACAACAGGCATTTCTGGGTGTTTAGGTTGCTTGTAGTGTGGCTGACTCTTGCTGGGCTTGGTTGGGCAGCTCTGCTTCAAGATATGCATTAGCTGAGCTAGGCTCCATGGTGCATGTTAAATTAAGGTCTGCTACATATGTCTTTACTCTGGGCCTAAGCTCAAGGGGCAGTGGCATGCTATTCACATGACAGGAACCAGAGAATGAACCAAGCTTAACCTCCCAAGAGCATTTATGGCCTGTGCTCTTGTCAAGTCCACTGACATTCCATTAGTCAAAGCAAATCACATGGCCAAGCCTGACATCAATAGAATGGGAAAGCAGACTCCCCACAGTGGAAGGGAGGAGAGGCATAAATATTTGCTGAACAGTGACCCAAACTGTAAGAGATAGTTAATAATAATAAAATATATTTTATAGCAAGAAAATACCTTCGTGATTTTGTCCTGTTTCATTATTTTACAGGAAAGAGAACTAAATCCCAAAGATGTTAACTGACTTGCCCAAACACATACTAAATAGCCCATCTGCATATTTCTCTTTCACCAAAATATTTAGCTCTAATACCTTTGCATGTTTTACTCACAATAAGTTACACATAAGAGAAAATGCATTAGATTCCCAGCATTCCTAAGGCATAAATGCTGAGACCATCATTAATCACCAAATTCATGAATGTTATAATCACAAAACTCACCTTTATAAAATGTCATTAAATAAAACAGACATTACTCTTTAGGTGAGGGCAAGAGGAGAATTAAAAGTCAGACTGATTTGTGACTTCTCACTCATTATGTAAGGGACCTTTTTCCATACATTGTCTTTCAGCAAATAGAATTTTAACATATGTCTCAGCAAAGTTACACGTTGTCAAAGTATTAAAAGTGGCTCCTTTTGATGGATGTTCTGGGTGCTCACAAATGGTCAACACAGTCAACATTAAATTCACAAACACCAGGAACTTATAAAGAGACATACTCATATATATATGTAAGATAAATATTTAACTTTAGGGGAAATTAATGTTACTGCTAAGTTCTGTTTTCATCTATTTTGTGGTGGGTTACCCACCGTTTATACAATATACCTACATGCGGCATGTAAAAATAAAGAGTTAATATACAATCTATCTAGTATTAGAGAAACAAAGCCCTTTCCTTCTTTCAACACTGAAAAAGGGACAACTAAGTGTCAAATACTATGTTCCATTGTCTTTACTTTCTTTCTGATATTACCTTTACTGTCCCTCAAGCCAGTAATGGATCTGTCTCACTTTCAAAAAGTTACTCCCCAAAGCCTGAGAGGATAGTACCGTTAGAATGAGATAAAAATGAAAGTAGTTTTACACTACAAATTGCTGTACAGCCATAAGATGGCATTATTGTGTAACAACAACGTTCTGGTCTGATATCAAGAAAGTGATGTTTTAAAATCAGTATTCTTCCTTGGAATTTTTAGTTAGATATTTTAGGGAGATCCACCCATCCATATAGGTACAGTAGTTAAATTCAAGATGATTCTGAGTTTTAGATATGATCTAAAGTAAATATGAGACCCAGAGTATTGATTCCTATAATACTGAATTTCTAGAGCAAAAACAAACAAACAAAAACTCCAAAGGAAAAAAAAAATAGGAAAAGCAGTGTAAAGGTATTTAAAAAATCAAATTCTAGTACTAATGATATTTAATAAAAATAAATGAAATGTTGTTGAAAAATAAAAATATGAACACAGTGTTGCATAAAAGAAGTCAGACACAAGAGAATACATACCGTGTAAATCCATTTACATGAAACTCAAAAACAGGCATATTGGAGGTTAAAGGGCAGATGGCTGTTACCTTTGTGACGAGTGGTGATCAACAGGGGCAGGAGCAGGTTTCTAGTGTTTGGTAAATATTTTTTTGATCTGGATGCTAGCTGTATTGATGTGTTTCTTTTAAGGCAGTTATGGAACTGTACACACATGATGTGTACACTTTTTTGAATGAATGCTATTGTGGAATGAAATTTGCACTTAAATTTTTAAAATAATAAATATATACTTTTCGAAGTACGGAAAGAGCCTAAAATCAGAATTTTAAAAGAAAGAAGGTGTAGCTGTAGGAAGAGCTTACTACGTTTTTCTATTTTTGGCATTTTACCAAAGACTCCTGAATGCCTTATCATTGCCCAGTACAGACTCTCAGATAAGTATATGGGCACTATTCCTTTACAGAAAGCCTTTTCCGAACTTATCACTGTCATGCTGGGACCACAGAGCCACATGCTGATAGGATGCTGAGGGTGGGAGAGCTGAAAGCTCCTTCTCCAGGAATTTCTCTATTGTTTAGTTCTCTTAGTGCCAAACCCACGGCATTAAAGCACTCACACACTCTATCTGCTACTTGTCTGCATGAAGGAAAACGAGACAATAAAAGAAATGACAGGAGAAAAAACAGGAGTAGAAACCAAAGAAATCTTATTTGAAGAGAAAGTGGCTTATCATTCACACTCTAGGAAACGAGTATGTAACTCTGCAAGCCCACTCCTAATGTAGGCTTCTCATACGTATTTGCAGTCTCACTTGTAATTTTTCTACTGAGACATTCAAAATATTTTTCTCTTATGCCAAGGTGAAGGAAATAACTCCACACTACCCAGAGAGGGGAAGAATAAATACTAATACTCATATCATCACCATACAATTTTATCCCTTAGTGAAAGCTAGAGGGACAGATGCATAATCTGGGAGCTTGTCCAGAATTGTTTGTTCCTAAATGAGATATTCAGCTATAGCAGCATTAGCAGCCTCTTCTATTTGTCACAATGCCATAAGTAGTTGGGAAGATACATGGTAAGCACATACGGGATGCTGACAACTCAGGAAAGATTAACATTATTAACAATGCAGTATTAGATTTAATTTCTACCAAATTTGAAGATTTTCATGCAAGTTGGATCTTCATTTTCTTTTCTTTTTTATTTTATTTTATCAATATACAGTGTAGTGGATTTTCGTGTCCCTTTACCGAGTCCTCCCTCCCCCTCCCTCTCCCCCCTCCCAACCATCAACATCGTATCTGTTCACTTGTCTTAACAAATTCAAGGAATTGTGATTGTTGTGACTTCTTCCCCACGACCCCATTTGTTCATGCATTTATTTATTTATTTTTAGCTTCCCCAAATTAAGTGAGAACATGTGATATTTCTCTTTCTCTGCCTGACTTATTTCACTTAATATAATTTTTCTAAGTCCATCCATGTTGCTGCAAATGGCAGTATTTCATTCTTTTTTATAGCAGAGTAGTATTCCATTGTGTAGATATACCACATTTTCCGTATCCACTCATCTGATGTTGGACATTGGATCTTCATTTTCCACCACATATATGTATATGTGCCAGTACATAATTCTGCTATTTCTGAGCTTGGTAGAATTCAAAAGTGGGGGGAGGGGTGATGTCCTGAACATGGGAAAGTGGTTTATATCCCATTCCAGAATTACTGTTTTACTTACTGGAAGAAAGGAATCCCGTGCATTCAGTCATGTAGAAGAACATGTGATAGACTGAGGAAGAAGTCTGAGGAAAATTTTCTATTTATATTTTACTTTTTTGAATTACTGAGGCCAGGTGTATGAGGGAGGTTTCCATTTTGGTTTTCACCTTCAAGATATTTTTTGATAATCATTGTTTATTAAGTAATTTGATACACTTTATTTTAAAACTTAACTATAAAAAAAAACAATAGAGAACTTATCACCCTACATGTGACAGAAAGCATTCTTATAAACAGACACACAGACAGTTGCCAATTCACCTAAACACTGGAGATATTTAAAAATCTATTCTTAACCTTTAATGTTTTCTCCAGTTAAGTATCTTGTTCACTATTTGCTCTCCTAAATTGGTCTACATTGATTGGTCTAATTTATTTTATTGGTTTCTGGATGTCATAAACCACCTCTATTTTGCTTGCTTGTACCATGCCCAGTAGAGGGCATGTGGGTAATCAATACTACTTGATGATAATGATGGTGATGAAAACTGTAATTTGACAGCATCAACATGTCCACACATGCCAGAAATAAACCATCATAAACTCTGAAAAAGAGAAATCTCTTCCTAACCTGTTGTTTTCTGTGATCTAGCTGCACCAGGATTAGCCTCTTTACTGTCTTTTATGCTGTATTTAAGTTTTCTCTTGTGTAATTAAGTTTAGGGCTCACCTCCTCCCCCCGAGTTCTATTTCATGATGCTCTGTTCAAGTGTTTATTTTTCTGCCCAGGCCCTATATAATCTAGCCTAATCCCTAGCTATTGTAAATATCTTTCAATGGCCAGTCATTGCACTTTGCGCACCACTGAGAGAGTGACTGAGCCAAATAGTGGAGCCTTTGTTTCCACCCAGCAGTCCAAAATGAATTGTATGATTTGATTCTTGATGCCAATTACATAGAAGTTTTACCACGAGAGGCAAAGCTTTAAACTGCCAAGGATTAAGCCTACGTAGTTTGTATTAGGAGGTATTTAATTTTAGTATGCTGACTATCAAACGGTCCCATTAAAACAAACCAATTATCAACAAACAATATCCTTATCCCATAATTGTAATTTTTTGAAACTCTTCAAAGCATTAGCCATTCCTTACAGTAAACCATTTAAATTAAATACCTAAACTAGTCCTTTATTTATATTTCCTTTCTTAATTATCAATATAATTTTTACTGGTTTCTTAGTTGTTGAGAGCAGGTGGTAAAAGAATTGAATGGAGGGCAACTGTTGTATTTATTTAATGAAAGAGCTTTTTGAAATCCATTAAATAGTAGTTTGTTTTTGCCTGTCAGCTTATCTTCTGTATGTTCCTATTGCTAGTTCAAAGCACTTAAGAGTTGCAAAGTGATTTGCTTTTTATGATCACCACTTCATACAGGATCATTTGCCTTATATCTTCAACATTTTCAAATTCTTGTAAATCTTTACAGTTCATGTAGAGGTTAGTTTAAAACTTTCTTTGGGTAAGAAATGACTAGATATAAAATTCTCATAATCTCAGAGTTAACCATAGATCAATATTCTGATCTTTTTTTCAAAGTAATTGAACATTTTTGTTTCCTAGGATAGTTGCATACACACATTTCCATTCTTCACCATAGACGATTGTAGTTCTTCAGCATAAAAGGGAGCTATATTTGCTTGTTTGTTATATAAATAAACTTATCAGAAACAAATTTTTGTGTCTATAGGACTACCATCACTTTAGAGATAACGCCGCTATTTGACTTCATTCATTGTGTGTTTCTTGGCTTTGTCATGTTACAAATTTCCCTTCTCTAAATATACATTTTTTCACTCTAGAGTAGATAAGTTTTTAAAGAAGTTACTATAAAGCAAAACTGTGCTAAATGTAATTTTCCCAGAAACACTCTTTGCTTTATCAATTAAACAGACAGTCCCCAACTTAATTTTCGACTTTATGGTGATGCAGTAGCGATACACACTTAATAGAAACTGTACTGCAAGGACCCATACAACCATTCTGGTTGTTTTTTTTTTTTTTTTTTTATTTTTAGTACAGTACTCAATAAATTGTATGAGCTATTTAACACTATGTTATAAAACAGGCTTTGTGTTAGATGATTTTTGCCCAACTAGTGGGTTAGTGCCCTACCCTGGGCTAGTGTAATTATTCTGAGCATGTTTAAGGTAGGCTAGGCTAAGCTATGATGCTCAGTAGGTTAGGTGTATTAAATGCATTTTCAGCTTATGATGGGTTCATCCAGAAGCAACCCCATCGTAAGTCAAGGAGCATTTGTAATTGGCTTTGGCTAAGTGCAATAGAGGCTCAAGGTAACAATAACTCAAATAACAGCAAAGCATATTTCTCTCTCATGAAAAAATCTGGGAGTGTGGGTGTGGTGGCTCTGTTCATTCTTGGTTTCTGCACAGCTATCCTTATATGGTGGACCCTCACCCACATGTTTCAAGATGGAGCTCCCACCACATTCACATTCTAAGTAAAAGTATAGAAGAAGGTGGGGAGAAAGGGCAAAGGATACATACCAATTATCTTTTAGAGAAGTTTCCTGGCAGCCACCACATTGTATTTCTACTTACACTTCATTGGCTGGAAGTCAGTCACATGACCACACCTAAGCTGCAAGAGAGGCCAGGAAACATTTATTTCATATGTTCTCTGGTAAAAGGTGTTTGGTTATAAAAAACTGGAAAATGTATATCGGAAGAAAACTAACAGTCTTCAACATAGAAAAACAATGTTTTGTTTTGTTTTCTAAACATCCCTAAGAAAAATGTAAAAAGGATAGGTATGTCTAAGAGTTAATTCTCCCCTGCTTTCTTTCATAATTTTATGAACTCTGGTTCAGCTAGCATTTCACTTTGGCTTCCTGAATTCTGCCAAGATAAAAGTGGTAATTTTTATTGTTTCTCTAGGTACCCACTTTTCTATATCTCCACATCATAAAACTGATTTCTTATTCATGAACTTTTGTTGACTTAAACCTAATCCACTGCTTGGAAAATGAGAGAGATTAGAGAACTCAGTTGTCTTATTGTTCCTAGGTTACATATGCCCTACTTACTTACAGAGCTAATGCTTCTCTATATTTTGCTAAAGTTGGGTGATAAGTTACAAAAAGTTGCAAAAAGGTACATAATTTCCATAAAGTTGGTTAGCAAGTTTAATTTACTAACTCCCTGAATAACCACTATAAGAAAGAGATCTAAGCCTAAAGCTAAAATTATGAAAATGTGCTGAAATTTCAAGATATCATCTTTTCTGGACGTGTAAGATGGACCTTGCATACGATAAAAGAGCTTCTTTTTTAGCAATACCTACGTGCCAGGCATGGACTCAATGCCTTACATATATCATTTTATTCTCAAGAGAATCTTATTGTACAGATGAAAAAATGAGGTTTAGAAAGAATAAATAATTTTCCAAGCTCACACAGATACCTATATGCTAGAGCCTATGTTTTGACCTGCGTTATGAACTCTTGCCTGCTGTGCATTTCACATAAGATTTCTTATGCTCAAGAATTATGTTCTCTTTTCCAGATGTTTTTCTTCAGGAGCTACAACAGAGATAAAAACACAAATTGTTTTAACTCTTGTATCTGAAATCACGGTGCCCTTAAAGGATGTTTAAATTTAGAAGGTGGTATCTTTATGTTCAATATCAGTAAGAGATAGGGATTGTGATTACATAAGATGCTTAGTAAAGCAGAGTGGAAAGGATGTTCTGAAATGCTTGAGGTGCCATGACTTGTTCTTCAGCAAAGTCTTAGTATTCAGGACCCAGCGCAAATATCATCACTTGGAACGCTACCCTGGTCTTGACCAATTATTCTGTTCTCTGGGTTCTTAGAACTCTCCCTTCGTATATTTTTTGTACAGGTTCTTATCATGAGTTTTTATGTTTTACATAGCATTGTGTAACTTTGTGTCATTCAGTAGAGTTTCTTTCTTTTTTTTTTGGTTTTGTTTTGTTTTGACAGAGCAGAGACTATGTCATACACATTTCATTACCCCTAAGCTGAACACAGCATGATTACACGGTAGTTGCTCAATGCATGTTAATTTTTTATTGATGAGCTCTTAAATGTAAATAATAAACTGCTCACTCAAAAGTTGTGATCTTTTAGGATGAATAAGATTCTTGAGAAACTCTGGTTAACAAGAACTTCATTTCCATCAGTTTACTCAATAAGATATTAATGTATAGTAAATTTTCCTATATTTACTTTCAATTTGCTGTAATAAGGCCCAATTATGACTTTTAGGTATAGATATAGCAATATATGAAATAATCTGGGACCTTGATATATTCTTCTAATTTCAGTATTTCAGAGACATAAACAAGTCTCTATAGAGAAAAAATACCTATTAGCCACTAAAGTCAACATATCTTTCTGGTGAAAGGTTGTTTGTTTATTTGTTTGCTTGCTTACTTGCTTGTTTTAACTTCTATTCAGGGGACAATTTTGTCATGATTATGAAATACTAACACTTTAAAAAATCTATTTACTCTGTGAGAATTGCAAATTCTTGCCTGTAAAGCAATTTTCACAAGAATTATTTTCTTATTAGTTTTAGCTTATCCATGGACAGTCTCAAATTCCTCTCGAAAATATAATTTTCCTCAAGGGAAAACTGCCCATTACAAGCCAAATATGTGGTTTTTGAGAGATTTTTGCCGGAAACAAGTTTTAAAATGTCCTTTGTGGTTTCTTAGAATGGTTAGACACAAAAATTACAGTTTAGATGGACATTTAAAATTTTAACCTTCGAATAGTTTGTATATTCGAATACAATTAAACTATAATATTTTTCCCACAAAAGGTGAATTTGGTCTGTTTAGCTTCTCTTGAAATGGTTTATTTTCTTTTTTTCATTCGTATTTCTTTAATATCCACAGGTGTAGCCTATCACTTGGAAACTAAAGATGATCATTCTGTGCCCTTTGTTTTAAAGGATTCTGTAGTAATCAGAGATATAATTCTGTAGTCTTTATGGGTAGCTTTTATAATGTAGTAGCATCCTCATTAGGAGCTATATACAAACTCTTATTTTTGTTTCATCTCTTTTTCCCTATTTCCCAGTAATATAAGAGTGACCCAAAGTAGCTGTCCTTTGGGTCCTTACCAAAGTCTGTTATTAGTCATTTATGGCCACAATAATGCTATGTAACAAACATGACCCAAAATAACAATAAGTAATTATCCCCGTGTTTACAGATCTGCTCTGAATCAACTCTGTTCAGCCTCTGGGACCATAGGTTGACCAAACAGGTCTGATCCAGTGTCTCCTTCTGGGGCCAAAGCTAGAAAGGAAGTAGATACTTGAGGCATATTCTTCTTCCATTACAGAGTTCTGAAGCTTTCAGAAGGGCAAGCAGAAACATGTGCTGTTCTTAAAACCTAGATTTAGGTTTTAAGGCAAACTGTCCCTTTCACTCATATCCAATGGTCAAAGCAAGCCACATAGCAAGTCCAAAGTCCAGGGGCAGAAAAATGCACTCTGCCCACCATGAAGCCATGTCAAGGGTGTGGATGTATAATACTACTACAAAATAGAATTGGGAATAACAACTTAAAATACTATACTACCCTAGTAGAATATTGCAGAATTGATTTACCATTTTTTATGGAACACACATAACTCTAAGAAAGCCCAACCTACAACTTATTGATCCCACGTGGAAATGTATTCTGAATCAATTTTTCCACAAGTTTTCTCTCTAATCTAGTGTTCTGGGGGTACTTTTATTTTACCAAAGTAACTTTAATGTTATAAAGCAGAAATTTAAAGCCCCATGAAAAAATGGAATATTGAAACAAATTCTAAGTCACACTTTCATTTACCGACTTGAGTCTCCTTGTACTTCAGCA
This sequence comes from Cynocephalus volans, assembly GCF_027409185.1. NCBI lineage: Eukaryota > Metazoa > Chordata > Mammalia > Dermoptera > Cynocephalidae > Cynocephalus > Cynocephalus volans. The sequence continues at coordinate 43,137,140 of NC_084478.1, read as the reverse complement.
CACTTGAAAGTTAGATTTCCGACTAGCATCATGACTTTCTATACCCAGCTGTCTGCTGCTTGAAACTACCATAAGCTGACTATCATGGCTCAGAGTATACCCTTGAAGAAGGCCATCTGGTTTATGTCTCTTGGCAAAATTTGTTTAAATACAAGCAGCTGAATGACAAAGTAATAAGGAGGCTCTGTCTAGCTGTGGTAAATAAGTAGGTTTGGAATACACATAATAAAGAATTTTTCTAATCCAAGCCAACGTCTCTGAAAGGGAAACATTCTTTTCTCACACTAAAAGAAAAATTCACAGAATCTAATGAGGAGGAAAAGACTCCTTCAAATTTATGTTTCAGGAGCTTAAGATTATGAGGAAGAGAAAATTAAAACCTGTTTGTGAGTCCATAACAAACTTCTGGTAATATCTATTTTCATATTTATTTAAAAACCAATGCTTGTATATTATTTTATTTTATTATTTACATTAAGAGATTTGAATATCTTAAATGCCTATCTTTTGAACCCTAACATTAGTTGGTGCATAATAATTTATAGTAAATATTTCTCTGTCCTTCTACTAGGTCTTTGCATATCCCATTACACTCACTGTCTATCACAAAAAGAGTACATGCTTTATTTTTCAAAAGCGTGAATGAATTTCCCAGCCCAGTTAAGTGTTTTTTTCTTAACTCTATCTACAGGGTCAGACTAGCCATGTTTAAAGACTGATTTTGGTCTTAATAAAAGTTCTTGGCTTAATAGTATCTTGGTTTGGGGTTCCCACATAAGCAAATCCCGAGGCAGAGATTTGAGTTCAAATAAATTGGGTGGTAATCCCAGGAAGCTGTGGTAGAGTACTGGGGTTGTGAGAAAGGGAAAAGAATACAGCCTGTAAAGAGTATTTTATCAAGCCAGCCACCTCTATAGGGGACTAGAGCTTAATTCCATGGAGAAATTCTGGGAAGTCATAGAACACTTGTCTCAGAGTTACCTTAGATAAGGGGCCAGAGCTGTAATGTTTTTACTCCTACTCCAATTTTTTAAGAGCTCTCATTTTGTAAGAGCTGCTCAGGGTATCAGATTATTAATTCCTTTTTGCAAGCCTGTCTTACTTGTAGATGTATCCACTTTTTCTGCTTCAAAGAAAGTCCTCAGACTAAGACATTCGGTTAGTGGCTGTTGGACATCAGCCAAAGCACATCGGAGTGTCAAGGCCTAAGAGAATGAGTGAAGCTCCAACAGAATCTGCCACAGTATGAGGGAGGGACATTATTTCTCTAACAACAACTACTGCCCTTCCTTACCAAGCTGATCACTTCTCTGCTTATGTGTGCTGCGTTCTGATTCCTGCATTCCTCTGGATCCTTACTAAGCTTTTGCATTCTGATACTTATGTGGCTGTGTCTTTCTGGCTCTTCCTTATTGACTTGTTTTCTTTTTAAATCTTTACTGATGTTTACATTTGTTATTTATATACTCATTTGGGTTAGCTCTTTTAATTATTGAGTCTTGCTTTACAATTTTAAAAAGAGCTTAGCCATGGTTTGTTTTTAAATATGTGATTCACACCAGTTAGTAACCTAATTAGAACTACAAATTAAAGGTCAAAGACATAATCCTGCTTAAACCAAATTCTTGAATGGTGTAGGAGACTTGAATTTGTCTTTTTCTATTGCCAATAAAGCAATTTATTATTTGGGGGTATTTCTCAAAAGATTAAGAAAAAATTGGGTTTTTGCCATGATTAATTCCAAGTCTTCTGCAAATTATTCAACATTGTTGTTTTTAGCTTTAAAGGAAACGTTAAGATTATGATTACTTTTCTATGGTGACATAATCTCTGGAGACTTCTGTGACTTGCTCAGATCAACAAACTTTGTGCAGTGTTGGTTAGACATACACTACTGGTTCCAACATTTTCAAAGTTAAAGTCCTAGAAAACCAAAAGCACAATTCTAAGGATATTCTTAGAGAAGGCAAGAATAAATTAGTTCTCACTAGAGATGAATGAAGACAAATTTTACTCATTAGTTAATTTTACTTCATGATCAAAATTCTTTGTCACATGAAAATATTTTGTTTTATGAGTGGGAATATGAAGACTAATAAGAATGATTAGAAGTCTAGAAGAGTCGACTAGATAACAGAAAAAGAAAGAGAAAAGCTTTTGAAATGTGTAAAGAAGAAAGTTTAAGAGAAACATGAGCAGAGCTTGAGATACTTTGAGGTTGAAGAACACAGGAAAATGAGATGAGCGAAGTTAAGTGAAGAACCTTCTTTTACTGAGAAGACAGCAGTCTACAAATTGCGTGAAGGTTTTTTGTTTTATTTTGTCGTGTTTTGCTTTGTTTTCTTTCTTAATAAGAGAATATCTATGGCAAATCTGGGTTGTTAGAAAAGCTACAAGTTTTATAATGGTGATGTTTCAAAGGTCACAAAGGAAATTAAGTTGTAGATTGGGCTTAAATGCACTGAAATTACTTCCAAGTCCCATTTTTTCAAGATTCTGCATATAGCAAGAAATAGATCACAGTATAACTAAAGGGGAGAATTTGGGTTATCACAGACTGCCTCATAGTTTCTTTGGTTTTGGTGACACATCAATCATGAAAAGTACAACCATTTACTATTATATTATAATAATTTCATAATTGTAATTATTACATTATACAACTATTTATTTCCTAGACAGGGCCATGTGTCTTCTTGAAGGTATAGTCATAAATAAAGAAAAGGCACTAAGAAATAAAGCTATTGAGTTCAATCAGTTTCCTGGGCCAGCCATTCATTAAAAAATAAATAAAAACTGGTCTGCATAATTTCTATAGGTAGAGATTTGTAGGTTGTTGTTTTGAGGTGTTAGTGCTACCACACATAAGACAAAGAATTAATAAACTTGCAAATTTTATAATGTCTTCTTAAATTTACCAAGTTAGAGGCATCGCCAATTTTGTCCCCAAAACTTATAACTTAATTAGGCTTCTCAATTCCATGAACATACCGCCATCATTATAAGATTCTCAAGCTAAAACATGTATTTTCCTCTCTTTATACCTCCCTGCACTTAAATTCTACATATCAGTATTTACTGGGTTCTGTAGAATTTTTACAACTGTTTTCATGTTCTCCCTTTCTTTCATTCTCCTTGATGTCAATCTCAAGTCAATAGTTTCCTTCTAAGAGAACTCTCTCTACCAAAATCCCTGCTTATCTTGACAAGTTAATCTTTTTAAAGCAGCACTTCTGGTTTTACATTCCCCAGCACTGGAACCTGCAATGGTTCTCTATGGATAGCCTTGCTTTCAAAGTGGTAGCCCCTGGAGAAAAGACAGGAGGAAGATATAATTTGCTTGGTTGCTTTATTTAGCCTGGATGGAGTTTTATTTTATTTATTTATTTATTGGTTATGAATATTCATGAAATAAAAAGCTGCTTGTCACCCCTTGTGCCCATGATGTGAGGACCAGATTCATACTGGCAGCATGCCCATTACCACAAATTGCACTTGTACTCTGTGTCCCCACCCAATTATCCCCAATCTCCCTCTCCCTCCCCCTTCCCCTCCCACTCCATTTTGTATCACAAGGTATGTTCTCTCCCTCTGCAAGTCCACCACTGTGGACTTTCTTTCCTTCCATCTTTCTCTCTTAGCTCCCACTTATGAGTGAATACATGTGGTATTTATCTCTCCGTGCTTTGCTTATTTCACTCAACATAAGTTTCTTCAGGCTCATCCATGTTGCTGCAAATGGGAGAATTTCATTCTTTTTTATGGCAGAGTAGTATTCCATGGTGTATATATACCACAATTTCCTTATCCATTGATGGACATTTAGGTTGGTTCCATGTTTTGGCTATTGTAAACAGAGATGCAATGAACATGGGAGTGCAGGTATCCCTTTGACATGATGATTTCCATTCCTCTGGGTATATATCCAGAAGTGGGATTGCTGGATAGTATGGAAGATCTATCTGTAGTTGTTTGAGAAACCTCCATACTGTTTTCCATAGTGATTGTACTAATTTACAGTCCCACCAACAGTGCAGGAGCACTCCCTTCTCTCCACACCCTCCACACCCTCGCCAGCATTTGTCATTCACCATCTTTTTGATTATAGCTAGTCTAACTGGGGTGAGATGGTATCTCAGTGTGTTTTTAATTTGCATTTCCCTGATGACTAGTGATGGTGAGCATTTTTTCACGTACCTGTTGGCCATTCGTATGTCTTCCTTTGAAAAAAAGTCTATTCAGCTCCTTTGCCCATTTTTTAATTGGGTTATTTGTAGGCACTGAAACAGGGTAGTTTTTGGACTGGTTAACACAATCAGTTTAGCACTTATTGCCTTATACCTTGTATAACTTTACTATTTTATATGTCCCACATGTCCCCTGAAGTCAAATGTTTTTATAACCCCCTCGCCCAGAGTCTAACACCCAAATTTCATAGTCCAGCATTCTCAACCCTAATTTAGCTTCTATAACTTGCATCTGCATGCAACTTTACAGCAAACCGGACTTATTTTATCTAAAATCCCCTTATTCTGTACTTGTTTTTCGAGTATAATTTCACATATAAACATCCTCTCCACCTGTAACTATTAGTAAGCTTTGGTTGTAAGAAGCAGGAGCAATCTACATTTAACTTAACTGAAATGGAATCTATTTGAGAGTTATTGGATAGTTCACAGAAATGAAAGAAAATAATGCAACTGTGGCCCAGAAAGGACAGCACCAAAAACTCAGGAGATCAAGAAAAGTTTCTTTTATGGGTGTTGCCATCAAAATGGCTTAGCTTTAACCTCTACTTTCCCTGTTTCTCTCTATTCTAGATTCAAATTCCTAAACCTAATTGGCCTAAATTAGATCATTGTCCTGCACTTTTATAGAGTTTGCAGAGCACATGATTAAAAGTTATCCCAAGACCATGTGGAATGAAGGGTCCAAAGGAAAAGCAGGAAACTATTAACCAAAAAGTGGAGATATTTATTCAAAAATGAATGCTAGGTTCCACAAAAATCTAACTGTTAAATCTCAGTGGCTTAGCAAATGTTTATTTCTTGCCTGCATAAAGTCTTATACAAATAGGCAACTCTCTTCCACACAGTGACCCAGGGACCTAGATTGCTTCCTTCTCATTGCTCTCCCATATCGATATGGAAACTTCAGAGGCATTGACAAAGGGAAGCTGAGGAATAGACACTGACTATTAAGTGCCCCACACCAGAACTGATGTGTCAATTCACTCATATTCCCATTTCCCAGGATTCAGTCACATTGGCCTTAATGTGACCTAAGGGCATATGGGAAAAATAATTGAATACCAGGATATTTGAAGATCACTAATTTTCTCCACCACAGAAGGGATATTGGACAGACAAAAAATGAAAAAAATAATTCATTAAATGATCATTTAATGTCCTGCTCAGATACTACCTTTTCCATCAAGCCTTCCTCTATCAACCCATCATGGGAGGATCTCCAACTCCTCTGAGCATTTGCAGTAATACATGTCATTTATTTATGCTGTCTCCTATTATAATAATTTGGGACTATTTTTTATTATACGAAGTGTATCATAAGATTTTATGGGACAGTGATCAAGAGTATTAATTTATTTTATTTTTATTTATTTTTTTTTTCATCAATTTCTTGGGTTTATATGTTCCCTTATATTTTTTGTTAACAGAAAATATCGCTTTTTAAAAATGATACAACTAAATGAAATATTTCTGACATTTTTTTTTTGGTGGACCATATTACTGCAGAGTATCTTGTATGTAAAACATTACCCAGTTAAATGTTTTATTGGTTATTTGGAAGAGGGATAAGAGTAATACATGATGTCAATATCAGTATAAAAAGATAAAATAAATGAAATACACCCCAAATCTAGTTAAATTTGGAATGATTCAGACAACTTCACCATATTGTGTCTTTTCATGCTAAGTAAATACCTTAAAATTCTGCATTTAGACATTCTGGAAAGATATAAGAATATTATTTAGAGTGATTCACTAAACAAAAACTGTTGCAAACTAAATAAGATGTGTAATTTTACATGTAAATACGGCAAATGAAAACAACCTATTTTTCATTTTTCTGTGATAAAGAATAGTATCTTACTAAGTAACTCTGGGTTCAGAAATACATTTGTGTTCAGAAATACATTTTATTTTATTTTATTTTATTTATTTTTTTTTATTTATTTATTTATTTATTTTTTATTTTTTTTTTTTAAATTTTATTTTGTCGATATACATTGTAGCTGATTAATGCTCCCCATCACCAAAACCTCCCTCCCTTCTCCCTCCCCCCCTCCCCCCCAACCATGTCCTTTCTGTTTGTTTGTTGTATCAACTTCAAATAATTGTGGTTGTTATATCTTCTTCCCCCCCCCCCCCGGTTTGTGTGTGTATGTGTGTATGTGTGTGTGTGAATTTATATATTAATTTTTAGCTCCCACCAATAAGTGAGAACATGTGGTATTTCTCTTTCTGTGCCTGACTTGTTTCACTTAATATAATTCTCTCGAGGTCCATCCATGTTGTTGCAAATGGCAGTATTTCATTCGTTTTTATAGCTGAGTAGTATTCCATTGTGTAGATGTACCACATTTTCCGTATCCACTCATCTGATGATGGGCACTTGGGCTGGTTCCAACTCTTGGCTATTGTAAAGAGTGCTGCGATGAACATTGGGGAACAGGTATACCTTCGACTTGATGATTTCCATTCCTCTGGGTATATTCCCAACAGTGGGATGGCTGGGTCGTATGGTAGATCTATTTGCAATTGTTTAAGGAAACTCCATACCATTTTCCATAGAGGCTGCACCATTTTGCAGTCCCACCAACAATGTATGAGAGTTCCTTTTTCTCCGCAGCCTCGCCAGCATTTATCGTTCATAGTCTTTTGGATTTTAGCCATCCTAACTGGGGTTAGATGGTATCTCAGTGTGGTTTTGATTTGCATTTCCCGGATGCTGAGTGATGTTGAGCATTTTTTCATATGTCTGTTGGCCATTTGGATATCTTCCTTAGAGAAATGCCTACTTAGCTCTTTTGCCCATTTTTTAATTGGGTTGCTTGTTTTCTTCTTGTAAAGTTGTTTGAGTTCCTTATATATTCTGGATATTAATCCTTTGTCAGATGTATATTTTGCAAATATTTTCTCCCACTCTGTTGGTTGTCTTTTAACTCTTTTAATAGTTTCTTTTGCTGTGCAGAAGCTTTTTAGTTTGATATAATCCCATTTGTTTATTTTTCCTTTGGTTGCCCGTGCTTTTGGGGTCGTATTCATGAAGTCTGTGCCCAGTCCTATTTCCTGAAGTGTTTCCCCTATGTTTTCTTTAAGAAGTTTTATTGTCTCAGGGTGTATATTTAAATCCTTAATCCATTTTGAGTTGATTTTAGTATATGGTGAGAGGTATGGATCTAGTTTCATTCTCCTGCATAACGATATCCAGTTATCCCAGCACCACTTGCTGAAGAGGCAGTCCCTTCCCCAGTGAATAGGCTTGGTGCCTTTGTCAAAGATCAGATGGCAGTAAGTGTGAGGGTTGATTTCTGGATTCTCTATTCTATTCCATTGGTCAGTGTGTCTGTTTTTATGCCAGTACCATACTGTTTTGGTTATTATAGCTTTGTAGTATAGTTTAAAGTCAGGTAGTGTTATGCCTCCAGCTTTATTTTTTTTGCTGAGCATTGCTTTGGCTATTCGTGGTCTTTTATTGTTCCATATAAATGTCTGAATAGTTTTTTACATTTCTGAGAAAAATGTCTTTGGAATTTTGATGGGGATTGCATTGAATTTGTATATCACTTTGGGTAGTATGGACATTTTCACTATGTTGATTCTTCCAATCCAAGAGCATGGGATATCTTTCCATCTTCTTGTATCCTCTCTAATTTCTCTCAGCAGTGGTTTGTAGTTCTCATTATAGAGATTTTTCACCTCCTTGGTTAACTCAATTCCTAAGTATTTTATTTTTTTGGTAGCTATTGTAAATGGGCAGGCTTTCTTGATTTCTCCTTCTGCATGTTCACTATTGGAGAAAAGAAATGCTACTGATTTTTGTGTGTTGATTTTGTATCCTGCTACTGTGCTGAAATCATTTATCAATTCCAACAGTTTTTTTGTAGAGGTTTTAGGCTGTTCGATATATAGGATCATGTCATCTGCAAACAGGGACAGTTTGACTTCATCTTTTCCAATCTGGATGCCCTTTATTTCCTTCTCTTCTCTGATTGCTCTGGCTAGTACTTCCAACACTATGTTGAATAGGAGTGGTGAGAGTGGACATCCTTGTCTAGTGCCTGTACTTAAAGGAAAAGCTTTCAGCTTTTCCCCATTCAGGATGATATTGGCAGTGGGTTTGGCATATATGGCTTTAATTATGTTGAGATACTTTCCCTCTATACCTAACTTATAGAGGGTCTTTGTCATGAATGAGTGCTGAACTTTATCAAATGCTTTTTCAGCATCTATAGAGATGATCATATGGTCCTTGTGTTTGAGTTTATTAATATGGTGTATCACATTTATTGATTTGCGTATGTTGAACCAACCTTGCATCCCTGGGATGAATCCCACTTGATCGTGATGAATAATTTTTCGTATGTGTTGCTGTATTCTGTTTGCTAGTATTTTAGTGAGGATTTTTGCATCTATATTCATCAAGGATATCGGCCTGTAGTTTTCTTTTTTGGTTATATCTTTACCTGGTTTTGGTATCAGGATGATGTTTGCTTCATAGAATGAGTTTGGGAGATTTGCGTCCGTTTCAATCTTTTGGAATAGTTTGTAAAGAATCGGTGTCAATTCCTCTTTGAATGTTTGGTAGAATTCTGCTGTGAATCCATCTGGTCCTGGGCAAGAGTATTAATTTATTTTGTCTCCCTATAGCACACAAAGGATAGTAGAGTTTCAATATATAATAATCATTGAGGACCGAGTATTAGTATTTTTTTTAACTATATTCATCACAAAGTACATGATGGATGTTCAATAAAAACACGTTGATTAGTTGTTTAGGCACATAGCAAATTTCTTACAACATTGCATTTTACTCTGTTTTATTTCCATTGTATTCATCATGAATGTAAATTTAACACAACAATGTAAAGTCCTATTAAATTTAGCATAAAGTAAATAAAATATAACAATAATTTTATATATAAGTAAGGAAAACTTTATATTTCATATTATTTATGAATGATACGCACAGTAATAGAAAACTTACAATATTGCAATAAATACACAATATGGGGTTATTTGTTTTAGAATGCATTCTATATAAGGTACTTCAGAGTTAATGAGTTAACATGGATATGTACTGAATATAAAAAAAAGTCCTCAAGATAAATGTGTTTCACACTTTGGGGTGAGATCTGAAAAGATCACTCATTACATGATATGTCTAAGTAGAATTTGAATAGGTATAAATTAATAAAAAATTTTGTGTGATATTTTAAGGCCTTAAAATTGAATGCTTCTATTATGTAACAGATATTTAAATGCCAAGCATAAACTACATAGGCAAAATATACAAGATTTACTATGTTAAGTGTATCTTAAGTCCTCTTTAATCTTGTGGATAAGATATATATGCCTTTAGTTTCCAGCCACTTCTGCCTATAATTATTTAAAATCAATTGTTATTTATATCTAATATGATGCCACGTGAGTACACAATTTGTATTACAGGGAAATATTTCTATTGAAATAATTCTAGTGAATTATTTGGGCTACTTGGTACCTGAGACCTGTTTCTGAATTATTTGTTCTGTTTATATAAGTTGTGCTCTTTTATGATTCTACCTAAGTTATGAAATCGAATTTGGGTCTGCCCACCTGTGCACAGCTAACCCAAGACACTACTCAGGGTTGCAATAGGGAAATAGGTGTTTAAGTATAAGGCCAAGTAATCAGAGCATGGGTAGCTAATGCTGAGGGGGGGAGGGCGGGAACAAGCTCCCCACTGGCTTTCGATCATGAGTTTTTAACAAAAAAAATATATTAAGGGTGAAAGGCTAGAGCTCTGATTGGTTGGCTCTTGTGCAAGCTTCAGCCTCTTCTCTAATTGTGATCTATTTTGGGTCTTGATGTCATTTTGTCTGGGTGCCAATAGATCTATGTGACTGTGTCCAGTTCACTCCAACTTCAAAATCTACAAAAACCAATTTATGTCAGTGTATTAGTACTATTATCGTTAAAGCAAAAGCAGAGGCAAGGCATCTGGTGACTGTAAACATTTTTGACTATTGTTTAAATTACTATCACTTTATGCTTAACTGGCAACTTTATTTTTAAGATAAAACATTCTTTAAGCGAATCCTTATCCTGTTGCAAGTTCCCATATTTGTTTATCCGAAGTCTATGTGCTTATGGCTGAGTAGTATTCCATTGTATATATATATATGTATGTATGTCTATATATTTTTTATTTATATATATATATATATAGCACATTTTCCTTATTCAGTTGTCTTTTGATGGACATTTAGGTTGGTTCCATGCATTGGCTACTGTAAATAGAGCTGTGATATACACGGAAGTTCAAGGATCTCTTCGACATGATGATTTCCATTCTTTTGAGTATATAACCAGTAGTGGGATTGCTGGATCACGTGGCATAGATCAACTTTTATCTGTAGTTGTTTGAGAAGCTTCCATACTATTTTCCATAATGGCTGTATTAATTTACAGTCCCACCAACAGCATATAAGGGTTCCATTCACTGCAGGACAAATGAGCTTGGGGAAAATTATGGTAAGAAAAATAAGCCAGGCACAGAAAGAGAAATATTGCATATCCTCATGCATCAGTGGGAACTAGTAAATAAATAAATAAATAAATAAATGAAAGGAACAAACAAACAAACAACAATCACAATAATACATTGAACTTTCAGAAGGAGAGAACAGAACTGTGGTTACTCGAAGTGGGAAAGAGGGAGGAGGAGATATTGGTTAATAGATTTGATCAGGCTGGCTGGTTATCTCAGTTGGTTAGAGTGCAGCCTTGTAACACCCAGGTCACATGTTCGGGTCCCCATACCAGCCAGCTTACAAAAAAAACCCAACAATAATAATAAAGATTTAATCATCACACATTGTACACAGGTATTGGTGTTCAACTTTGTACCCCACACATATGTATAATCAGTTATGCTTTAATAAATAATAAAAAATAATAAAGTCTATGTGCTTAACTGAATAATGGCTAAGCCAGCTATTAAACTTAGCAAAAGACATATTTCAGATCCACTAAAAGTTAAAGTCAAATTAAATCTATGACTGTCAGTGTCACCTATACCTATGCTCAAAATAGTAAGAAGGAATATTTTACCCTAATCTTTAGCATTCCAAGGAAGTATGTTTTCAGTCATACATAGCACATGGATCTATTTTACATTTAGGCATTTGTAGACCAAAATATTTCCCAATTATACAGTTCACCATCTCCAGAGTCAGGTACTTTCACTTGACATAGTATCCCTACCCACATCTTTAATAAGAAATCATACAACATTACATTGATATGGAAATTTTACATATGATTTTTCTTCCGAATATATAAAGTAGTGATATAGCTATGATTTGTGATGAGAAAGCATGATTTAGCTGCAAAAATTGAGTCTGGATATTAATATTGGATTATTTCCATTTGAGATTGCAACTTCTGTGTGGCATTCTGCCCTTCATTTTTCTTCTGTAGGCTAAGCATAAGATTATTCTTTATCTCTCAACACGAAAAGTCTTTTAACTTTCTGAACACATGTATTTTCTGCAAAACTAAAAAATTAGTACCACAATTTTCTATAACAGGAATTAGCAAACTTATTTTGTAAAGAGCCAGATACTAATACTTTAGGCTTTGTGAGTCATATGGCTCTGTCATAACTATTTAACTTTGCCATTTTTGTGCAAAAGCTACCTAGACAATACATAACTTAATGGTGTGATTGTATTCCAATAAAACTTTATTTTAAAAAGCAAGCCCAGTACCTCAAAAAATTAAAGTACCACATGATCCACTTAATTCTCTTTCTGTGACTGACTTGTCAAGTCAGGCACAGAAAGAGAAATACCACATGTTCTCACTTATTGGTGGGAGCTAAAAATTAATATATAAATTCACACACACACACACACACACACACACACACACAAAACGGGGGGGGGAAGAAGATATAACAACTACAATTACTTGAAGTTGATACGACAAGCAAACAGAAAGGACATTGTGGTGGGGGAGGGGGGAGGGAGAAGGGAGGGAGGTTTTGGTGATGGGGAGCAATAATCAGCCAAAATGTATATCGACAAAATAAAATTAAAAAAAAAAAGTACCACATGATCCAGTAATTCCACTTTTGAAAATATACCCAAATAAATTGAAAGCAGAGACTCAAACAGATTACACCCATGCTCATAGCAGCATTATTCACAATAGCCAAAAGATGGAAACAAACCAAATATCTATTGATGGATATACAAAATTCAGTATATCCATACAGTGGAATATTATTTAGCTTTTAAAAAGAGTGAAATTCTGACACATGCTATAACATGGATGAACTTTGAAGATATTATATTAAGAGAAATAAACCAGACACAAATGGAAAATCTTGGATAATTCCATTTAGATGAGGGACCTAGAGGATTCAAATTCATAGACAGAAAGTAGAATTATTGTTGCCAGGAGCTGAGAATAGCAGGAAATGGTGAGTTGTCTAATGGGTGCAGAGTTTCAATTGGGGAGATAAAAATATTCTGGAGGAAGATAGTGGTGATGTTTGCACAACAATGTGAATGTATCTAATGCCACTAAACTGTACACTTAAAATGGTTAAAATGGCAAATTTTATGTTTTGTATATTTTCCCACAATGAAAAAAGACAAGTCCATGGGCCTAAATTGCTGACCCTAACCTATAATCATATTAATAAGCAATAATGAACCACTCTTAGTGAAGTTGATGTGGTTAAGATAGTGAAATAATTGCATATAATGCAATGGTGGGTACCAGTGGATACACATACCCTCTGTATTATGAATCACATTATTTTGTGCTTACTTGTTTACACGACTCCATTTTCTCTCTCTCCCTCCCTTCCATGATTTGATACACACATGCACAGACACTCAAGCTTTGAACTCCTCAAGAATGACAATTATATCTTCATTACTTGGCACATTGTTTGGCAGAGAGTAGATACTCAGTTCGTGTAACTAGCAAGTGAATTAATATATATGTGATCATTTTCTTTTTCAACAACCACCTCTCACCTCCACCATACCACCACACAAATCTCACACCCCACACTTCTCATGTAAAACAAGTAAGAATAAATAATCATTAAGAAAATCCTTTGCAGAAAAGTTTTCAGTTTAAAATGTGGAGGAAAAAGGTGAGGATAAATTATAATGAAACCCAAGAGAAAAAAATGTATGACATAACATCAATTTTAGATTGATATAGAGATGAATAATCCCCCTCCATGTTTGAAAGAAGGAGCAGACCCAGATAAGTAAGGATGTTAGAACAAAGGATGACCATATAAAAAGTGAATGTGATTCTCACCAAGTATAACTTTCCCAATAGCTCCAGGACTAACTTTGGCTCAGCATATTTTGAAACTTGACTTAGTTCTGCCACTCAGACTATATATTTTTTCATCCTCCAGAAATTTGATCAGCACACCATATTTTTTTTTGGAACTGAGTAATTGTGGAACTTGTCTTATATCCCCTGCTAAGATAGAAGCCACCTCAATCAGCAGAGGAAGCATGTAGTAAGCAACTTCTATTCCCTTGGGCTTGATGGAGCTCAGAAAAAAAAAAAAAAAAAAAAGTTATAAGCTCCCTATAAGCCTTCTTAATTTTTCATTTAAATGAAGGTCAGAATCAGTGATTAATTTGTTCCTAATCTTCACCAACTTTTTTTTCTTTTTTCTTTCTTTTTGGAGTCACACACAATCTCTTTAATTTGTCTGTGAGGTCCTTAAAACCTGAACAATACATTTCATCTCTATATCTTTAAAACCCACCATGGTATCTGGAAGATAGTAGGCATGACTGTTTCCCCTCACTTCCCTGACTCTACACCAGTACTTAATCCATCAAGAAATTTTTATAAGGCATTTACTATTCATTATATATATGCTAGGCACTGTAATACGCAGAAATAAGTAAAGGAATCATCATCATCTTATTTCCTTTTTATTCATCTACTCATTTGTTTACTCAACAAATAATAATTAAGTTCAGATTCTTTCCCAAAAACTCTACAGAAATTAGCAAAGCTAATTTCCAAGAAGCTTATAGTTTAGTGGGGGAGACATATTTAAGACAATAATTATATACATGAATGTGTATTTACAAGTTGAAGTAATTGCTATGAATGAAAATTAGAAGGAGTTATGATGTATTTTAACAAAAAGACATGCTGTAGTCTAGGGGGCTGAGAAGAATTCTCTATGAGGGAAGATATTAAAGCAGTGACCTACAACTGAGTAAAGACTATTAGGGAATCATATGAATAAAGTCTTGAGATACTGGATATGTCTTAGGATGTTCAAAGATCTGAGAGGAAGCCAGTATTTCATGGTATATGGTGAGAGAGGGAGAATGTGGATAGGATTAGGTTGTACAAGCCCTTGTAGGCCATAAAAGGGATTATAGGTTTTAGCCAAGTTCAGAAGAAAACTATTAAAGATTTTAAGTAAGGCAGTGACATAATCATTCCTTTCGTTGAAGATAATGGATTGGATGAGAACCCTCTGAAAACAAGAGTAATCCCTAAGGACACCAAAGACTAGACCAAGTGAGAGGTTGTTAAGATGACAATGGAAATGGAAATAAGCATGTTGGTGGAGGTATTACTAGTTATTTGTGATGTATTCAAAGGTAGAGTTGAGAGAGAAAGAAGTTTCAAGGATGACCCCTTAGCATATTAGATAATACTGAGATGGAGAAGAGAAAAGGAAGAGCATATTTGGAGGCGGAGGTATTTCCAGACTTGTGAATATTAAATTTGAGATACTTATGGGACATCTACATGAAACATGGAAAAAATATCTGTGACCAAGATATAAATGTGGAATAGATAGGCATGTAAAACTATTTAAAGATATGTAAATGGATATAATAACCTAAGGAAAGAGTATAGATAGAATAGAAGATCGATCAGAACAAAGCCTTGAGGAACTCAAACCTTTAATGACTAGGTAAGGAATAAGCCTGCAAAAGAGCCCTAAAACCAATGAAATAGGGAAGAAAAAAAAAAAACAAAAAGCAGGAGACAGAGTTTCACAGAGAAGCCACCGAACAAAAATGGTCATCTGCATAAACTCGACACAGCAGTAATATTGTTCATCAGTGTTGAGAACCCATTGGAAGTAGGTGACCATATGTTGATTGTGAGTGCAATGCCTTCTCATGTCTCCTGTCTTTTTTAATGTTACAATCATATTCAAAGTCAAAATATTAGAGAGGTAGAACTATGGACTAAAGTAAATGTTTTGTGCAGCAAAAAAACCAAGAGTTTAAGAATTTCTTTTTTACCTATGTAGATAGAAATACAACAAGCATGTTTACTGTTGGAGAATAGAAATACAACTGATTTTTGTGTGTTGATTTTGTATCCTGCAATGGTGCTGAAATCATTTATCAACTCCAAGAGATTTTTATAGAGGCTTTAGGCTGTTCGATATATAGGATCATGTCATCTGCAAACAGGGACAGTTTGACTTCATCTTTTCCAATCTTGATGCCCTTTATTTCCTTCTCTGATTGCTCTGGCTAGTACTTCCAACACTATGTTGAATAGGAGTGGTGAGAGTGGGCATCCTTGTCTAGCTCCTGTACTTAAAGGAAAAGCTTTCAACTTTTCCTCATTCAGGATGATATTGGCAGTGGGTTTATCATTATGGCTTTAATTATGTTGAGATACTTTCCATCTGTACCTAACTTGTAAAGAGTCTCTATCATGAATGAGGGTTAAATTTTATCAAATGCGTTTTCATCTATAGAGATGATCATATGGTCTTTGTGTTTGATTTTATTGATATGGTGTATCACATTTATTGATTTGCATATGTTGAACCAAACTTGCATCCCTGGAATGAATCCCACTTGATCATG
The DNA here is from genome assembly GCF_027409185.1 of Cynocephalus volans. Taxonomy (NCBI): domain Eukaryota; kingdom Metazoa; phylum Chordata; class Mammalia; order Dermoptera; family Cynocephalidae; genus Cynocephalus; species Cynocephalus volans. The sequence continues at coordinate 43,121,005 of NC_084478.1, read as the reverse complement.
GTATATAATTTTGCATATGTGTTGCTGTATTCTGTTAGCTAGTTCTACTGAGGATTTTGCATCTATATTCATCAAGAATATTGGCCTGTAGTTTTCTTTTTTAGTTGTACATTTACCTGGTTTTGGTATCAAGGTGATATTTGCTTCATAGAATGAGTATGGGAGACTGGCCTCTGTTTCAATCTTTTGGAATAGTTTGTAGAGAATTGGTGTCAATTCCTCTTTGAATGTTTGGTAAAATTCTGCTGTGAATCCATCTGGTCCTGGGCTTTTCTTTGTTGGGAGTCTTCTGATAACAGCTTTAATCTCTTTATTGTTATTGGTCTATTCAGATTTTCTACATCTTCTTGGCTCAGTTTTGGTAGTTTGTGTGTGTCCAGAAATTTATCCATTTCCTCCAGATTTTCAAATTTGTTGGCAAGAAAGCTTGCCCATTTCCAATAGCCACAAAAAATAAAATACTTAGGAATTGAGTTAACCAAGGATGTGAAAAATCTCTTTAATGAAAACTACAAACCACTGCTGAGAAAAATTAAAGAGGACACAAGAAGATGGAAAGATATCCCATGCTCTTGGATTGGAAGAACCAACATTGTGAAAATGTCCATACTACCCAAAATGATAAACAAATTCAATGCAATCCCCATCAAAATTCCAATGACATTTTTCTCAGAAATGGAAAAAAAAACTATCCAGACATTTATATGGAACAACAAAAGACCATGCATAGCTAAAGCAATTCTGAGCAAAAAATAAATAAATAAATAAATAAATAAATAAATAAATAAATAAATCTGGAGGCATAACACTACCTGACTTTAAACTATACTACAAAGCTATAATAACCGAAACAGCAAGGTGCTGGCATAAAAACAGAAACACTGATCAATGGAATAGAATAGAGAATCCAGAAATCAACCCACACACCTACAGCCATCTGATCTTTGACAAAGGCACCAGGCCTATACACTGGGGAAGAGACTGACTTTTCAGAAAATGGTGTTGGGATAACTGGATATTGACATGCTGGAGAATGAAACTAGACCCATACCTCCCACCATATACTAAAATAAACTCAAAATGGTCTAAAGAATTAAATATACACCCTGAAACAATAAAACTTCTTAAAGAAAACATAGGAGAAACAGTTCAGGAAGTAGGACTGGGCACAGACTTCATGAATATGACCCCAAAAGCATGGGCAACCAAAGGAAAAATAAATAAATGGGATTATATCAAACTAAAAAGCTTCTGCACAGTAAAAGAAACAATTAACAGAGTTAAAAGACAACCAACAGAGTGGGAGAAAATATTTGCAAAATATACCTCTGACAAAGGATTAATATCCAGAATATACAAGGAATTGAAACAACTTTAAAACAAAGAAAAAACAAACAAACAAAAAAACAAGTAACCCAATTAAAAAATGGGCAAAAGAGCTAAATAGGCATTTCTCAAAGGAAGATGTATGAATGGCCAACAGACATATGAAAAAATGCTCAACATCACTCAGCATTTGGGAAATGCAAATCAAAACCACACTGAGATAGCATCTCACCCCAGTTAGGATGGCTAATATCCAAAAGACTGTGAATGATAAATGCTGGCGAGGCTGCGGAGAAAAAGGAACTCTCACGTGTTGTTGTTGGGACTGCAAAATGGTGCAGCCTCTATGGAAAATGGTATGGAGGTTCCTCAAACAATTGCAGATAGATCTACCATATGACCCAGCTAGACCACTGCTGGGAATATACCCAGAGGAATGGAAATCATCAAGTTGAAGTTATACCTGTTCTCCAATGTTCATTGCAGCACTCTTTACAATAGCTAAGAGTTGGAACCAGCCCAAATGTCCAACATCAAATGAGTGGATACAGAAAAAGTGGTATATCTACACAATGGAATACTACTCTGCTATAAAAACGAATGAAATACTGCCATTTGCAACAACATGGATGGACCTAGAGAGAATTATATTAAGTGAAACAAGTCAGGCACAGAAAGAGAAATATCACATGTTCTCACTTATTTGTGAGAGCTAAAAATAAATAAATAAATACACAAATAACTTGGTAAGGGGAGGGAAGAAGACACAATTACAACTCCTTGAAGCTGATATGACAAGCAAACAGAAAAGAGGTTGTTGGGAGGGAGGGGGGAGAGGGAGGAGGGAGGGAGGTTTCAGTAATGGGCCACAATAATCACCACATTGTATATTGACAAAATAAAATAAAATTTTTAAACAAAGAAATACAGTAAGCAGAAAAAAACTAAAACCTGTTAAGCTAGACAAGTAAAGCTAAATAGGAAAAAGAGAAAATATTGCTTAGTAAGGGAGGAAGAAATTTGCAACAATATTAGCTTAAGAGAGTAAAGAGAACTCACATTTACTACATTTTATTATGTGTTTCTAAAATAAACATAAAACAAATGTTATCATTTTGAAGAATGATAATAGTTTGCAAGCAGAAGAGAAAGTGGAATTTTTTAAATGACATATATTTAAATGTTAAAAACACCACTTCCAATACTCCTGAGATATATGCAATAAAAACATTCTACAATGAGTAATATACATGTGGAGCTCCCGTAAATTCTTCAGATAACAGGTTCTATAGAACTATAAAGTACTGTAATGATTATTGCTGTTATCAAAGAAAATAAATACATATTTTCTAAGAACAAGATGGGGAGTTTAATGCATCATCCTAGGAAAATGCGTGTGCATTGAATGGTTCAAAGCACTTTTGATGCAAAAAAGTGAGACACTATATACAGAACAGTTTTAATCAGACAACTGAAGAAGCTTGGTGTTGCTCTAGAATCAGAAGCTTTCCTGCAAGAAGACAGTACTAATGGCTGGGTAATAGCAGCCATGTCAGCATCTCTGAATTGTATAAGATATCCTGAATACAGTATATCCTGGCTCCCATTTCAAAATATTTAGTTGTCTTTGAGTGTTTCATCCATGAACCAAGAACAAGAACAGAAAGAATTAAAAGCAACTTGTATAAAGATAGCCTTCATTTTGTGTGGAAGATTGACAGGAGAAAGCTAGATTTGTAGCTTTTGCAGGAATAAGTGGCCTCTGACACAGTTAAGAGCTCAACATTGGAATTAGATTGACTTGAGTTTGAATCATGGCTCCATCAGTCTCTGTGTGAATTTTTGGCAAGTTTTAGCTGAGCCTCAGTTCTCTCATTAGTAAAATGGGCATAATACAGCTGTGACTTTGACCCTTGCTACCTGCACTCCGAGATACTTATTAGTATATCCTGGTCTTTTCCTCAAGCATCTCTTGTTATTTCAAGCTTCTTTGAAATTATAAACAGTAGCTCATGTTCACCAAAGAAATAGGGGACCATAGATTTAAAGAAAATGTTAGTAGGAATTTTAGTAAGTTTTTGATATTGTTTTTATGCTTTAAAAATAAGAGTAAACTTAAACTTAAGGCACAATAAAGCTATGTTTTACAAAGTTCTATTCCATTGAATTGGGCAATTCTGACTTAGTAACTAAAATCAAATTGATGGCAACAAAAAATTCTTTAATATTGTGTTTAATTTTAAAGACTATTCATTGCATGGCCAAAAATAGGTTTGGTAAATTTTACCACATATATGCACTCTAATATTTGTAATTTATGTGGTACGTGGGCATGAGAATGAATGGAAGTTCTTCTAGGTTAGAATAAAAGTAATTTCCAAATAAGAATTGGCCATTTCCTTCACAAATTATTTCCCTATATATGAGATTTGTCTGATATGAGTTTTTTTCTATTTTATTTATCTTTTAAGCTTACCACATTCTAATTACTTTTCTACCTTACTGTCTTGGTCCCTATATATGATAATTGCTCTATCATGAAAATGAACATAATTTCTTACTATTTCATAATAGCACGTCAGCATATTTAGCAGCAACTCATGCATCTTTACCTACGTTTTTATTTTCATGTTTAAAATACTGTCTGAAAACTCAAGAAAAACAAAGTTATAATTATCCATTCATAATAAAAGTCAAGCTATACTTCATTTGATATAGTGGAGTGTATTGAGCAATTTAGTTAATAACTAATATGTGGTTACTAGCTCAAATTTTATTGAGAAAACAAGAAAAGAAATTATTAGCATTATATCTGCAATGAGCTCTTTACTTATTTTTTGCTCTTATTTTAATTAGCATCTTAATAGTAAAAAACTACAAAGTAGGTAATTAGTATCTTAACAGAAACAAACTATAAAGTGGGTGTCGGGTGCTTGTTTGTCTGGATGTGTAGCAAGTGATATTTTAATTATAATATGAGTTGCTAATTGTTGTGAAATAAAATTTTATTTTTATAGTCCAGAGATTAAAAGATATAGAGATGATTCAATAAAAGAACATAGTATGGTTTATAAGATTAAATAATTTAAATAGCTGTATGACTTTAAAGTTTTATTTAACAAAAGTTGTAAGAATATTTCAACTACTATTAACATTACCTTTTTGTAAATCTTCTCTACCACAAATATAAGAGATATTTAATAAAAGCACTCTTATTAATTATCACTCATTAAAATTGATATATAAATATCGCCTTACATGAGCAACATAGTGAAGCCATAAAGAACCTGCATTTCTTTTTTTTTACTGATAATATCCTTCTCTGATCTTTTTCATGACATAGTTGTTTAACTTTTCCTTGCCACAATAATTCATGAAAAGAAACAGTTAAAAATCAGTATGGTGTATTTCTAGTCATAAAATCCACAAATCAATGTGATGATGGTTACAAAAGTAGAAGATTATAAAATCTTCATGCTTATAGATGTATGTCTTTATATTGGCAGATTTGGCTATTTTCTTTTTTTGTCTTTTTTTTAAAATCTTTTTCTTTTTTCTTTCTTTTCTTTTCTTTCTTTTTTTCTTTTCTTTTCTTTTCTTTTTTTTTTTTTTTGAGAGAGGACATGCCCAGTAGGCTGGTGCAGGGATCTGAACCCTTGGCCTCGGTGTGCTCTAATTGACTGAGCTAAGTGGTTAGCTCTGTTCTTTTTTCTTTGACATCTACACTTAAGCTGTGGCAGAACTGGTCATTGATTCAACAAATATTATCGTGACCCCACTATGATTCTGACATTGAGTTTAAGGACTACAAATATAAAGCTAAACAAAATAGGGAACCTGTTCTCAAAAAGTTTGTAGAAGAAAAAAGAATGATAAACTCACAATTTTAATACAGAGTGACAAGTATTTGGCTCGAGTCTGCATCGACAGCTATGACTATACAAAAGGAGGGCTACGTAACGCAGTTAAATGCTCACAGTCAGGTAAGAACTGAACGAGGTGATCCTTGAACTGAGTCCTAAAATATCAGGCAAAATCAACCAGATAATAGAAAGTTTAGAAAAGAAGCACACTGTATATGTCAATGACAAATTATGACCAAACTTATCTCAGAATCTAATTGGTTTATGACCGAATAATAAAATTTACACTAGGGTTTTCACATCTCCAGCACCTACCATTATATCTGGCCCAATATTTACTAAATAAAGTATTTAATAAATTTTTTTTGCATTTATTGTCACTACAATAGATTGCACTATTAAAATAAATTCAAGATACATGCTGAAGTATTTTCATTTTTGAAATAATATCATTTTTGGATTTTACCTTAACAAACTTCCAAAAAATTTTTTAAAAAGAAAGAGAAAAAATGAGCAATGGGGCAAGATTAAACAAGATTGGCAAAATGTTGATAATTGTTCAAGGTAGTGACAGGTACATGGAGGTTCATCAAATTGTTCTCCTTATACATATTTTTGAAAATTTTCATGATTTAAAGTATAATTTTAAAATAAAATAAATCAGAACTACGGAATGTAACTTATGTTTTTTCTTTACCAATGGTTCTTAAACTTGGTCCAACAATTGAATTTAATTACCTAGGGAACTCTAACAACATAAATCAGATGCCCTTATTTAGTTGGTCTGTGGTGAGTCCTCGGCATTCTGTATTTTGTGTGTGTGTGTGTGTGTGTGTGTGTGTGTGTGTGTGTGTGTGTGTGTGTGTGTGTGTGTGTGTGTATTTAGTTTCACAACTGACTCAACGTGCGTGGAAAAAGTTATGGACACTGCATCCACAATTCCAACACCTGCCATTAGGTGGTGCTAGTTGTGAGCCATGATTTCAACCTTGACTTGTAGAGTTAACAGAACTTCATCCCTCTTATGATTTTTCTACAAACACAGGACTCCCTATTTTCAAAAACTAAAGTATTGTATAAACTGATGCCTTCAAAGAATAAGCAAAATTAATGAATGAGGGGGAATGTACTGATAAGAATTAGGGGGCATGTACTGATATCCTCTCATACACATTGCGATACACTAATGTGCTGGAGACACTTTAAATTTTCAGAAATTCTGAGAACTACTTGTTAAACACAAACATTATTAAAAATTAAATTATACCAACTTAAATTAAATAAATTATATTGTAAACAAAGGTAATAGATGCTCAAAACTCATTACTACCTAATTGTTCTACTGCACTTCAGTGTTATCTATGACCTTGATATGAGTATAGAGTAATGGCTATATAATGGTGTATTATCAAATCCACTTTTAGTGATGTTATGCTGATAGCTTGAAATTAAACATAATGGGAGCATTCACATAAGTCCCCCCTCCCCGGAGGCCTGGTTGCTAGACGTTTACCAGCATGCCACTATCTTAACATCTCTATTTTCCCTTAACCATAAGATCTTGAGCCAGTAAATATCACATCAGAATTTGTTCTTTAGGTTTTAATACTTGATTTATTTACTAGTTTTAATAGCATTACGTAAAACCAGCTTCTAGATCCGTTGTCTTTAATTAGCATTTATCCAAGCTAATCCTTGCCAGGGTATCATCAACCCAACCAATTTTGAAGTTATTTTATAATTATACTATAAAAAGACAAAGATTTTGTGGGTATTTTTACTCTTTATTTTCACCCTAGCTCCAAGATCATATAATTAATCTCATGTTTGTTTCCTTGTTTAACTAAAGTCTTACTTAGCTAGATTTCATAGCATACATATCTCTTACTGTCTTTTATTAAATGCAAAATTGGCATTAAAAGACTTTGTTTAGCTTAATTCAACAATTTAAAATCCTTGTTTTTGTCCAGAAATAGTTTCAAAGCTGCTTGTTACCAAGTGGAAGATAGTTTTTAGAGACCAAATCATGTCTTACAGATTAGCATAAACAAATTTTGATTAAAAAAATGTTTACGTAGTAACGTCATAGGATCTCAAAACTAGAACATTCACCTATATCCATTTCAAGGTTTTAAAAATGAAGAAAATGAGACTTAAAGGTGGAGGTAAAAGTTTGTCCATTGCTAATTGGCAGCAAAGCCAAGATTATCACTCCAGTCTTCTACTGCCTATTTTAATGTCACATTTTTCCCTTTTAAAAAAATTAAGTTACTTCTTTTCAATGTACATGTTTATGGGGTACAGTTTGTTGCTTTGATATATGCATATATTGTATAATGATCTAATCAGAAGTTAGCATATCTATCACCTAAACATTTATCATTTCTTTGTGGTTATAACATTCAAGATCCTTTTTTCTGGTTATTTTCAAATATACAATACAATATTATTAGCTATTGTCACCCTAGAGCACCAGAACTTATTCTTCCTATCTAACTGTGACTTTGTAACTTTGTAAGAGTCTACCAACCTTTCCCCAGACTCCCCCTGTCCTTTTTCCTTGCCTCTGGTAACCACTATTCTACTCTCTATTTCTCTCTCTTTTTTTCTCTTTTTGATTTATTTTTCTTAATTGATACTTGGTAATTGTATCTATTTATGGAGAATGATATGATATTTGGGTACATTCATACTGTGTGTAATGATCATATCACGGTGCTTAGTATATCCATCACTTCAGACATTTCTCATTCTTTGTGTTAGGAACATTCAACATCATCTTGACAAGCTGTTCAGAGATACACAGTACTTTGTTAACTGTAGTCTCCCTATATTACAGTGGAACACTAGATCTTATTCTTCCATCTCCCTACTCTTTTGTATCCATTGACCACCTTCTCCCCATTTCTTCTCCCCCACCAGTCTCTAGTAACCACTACTCTACGCTCTACTTCTATGAGAGCAATGATTTTGGTTTCCACATATGAGTGACAACATGCAGTATTTCTCTTTCTGTGCCTGGCTTATTTCACTTAACATAACTTTCTCCAAGCTCATACATGTTGCTGCAAATGGCAGAATTTCATTATTTTTTTTTTATAGATGAGTAGTAGCCCATGGTGTATACATACCTCATTTTCTCTATCCAGTCATCCATTGAAGGACATTTAGGTTGTTTCCAACTCTTGGCTATTGTGAATAGAGCTATGATGAACATGGGAGTGCAGGTATCCCTTCAATATGTTGATTTCCATTCTTTGGGGTATATACCTAGTAGTGGGATTGTTGCATCAGATGGTAGTTGTATCTGCAGTGGTCTGAGAAATGTCCATACTGTTTTCCATAATGGCTGTACTAATTTACATTCTCACCAACAATGTATAAGAGTTCCCCTTTCTCTGCATCCTTGCCAGCATTTGTTATTTTCTGTCTTTTTTATAGTAGCCATTCTAACTGAGGTGAGATGGTATCTCATTGTGGTTTTGATTTGCATTTCTCTGATGATTGGTGACATTGAACATTTTTTCATATACCTATTGCCCATTCATATGTGTTCTTTTGAAAAATGTCTATTCAGTTCCTTGGCACATTTTTTAATCAGATTATTTGTTTCTTTGCTAAATTGTTTGAGTTCCTTGTATATTCTGGATATCAATCCCTTGCTGGATGCATAGTTTGCATTTTTTTCTCACATTCTTTGGGTTGCCTTTTTACTCTGTTGATTATTTCCTTTGCTGTGCTTTGGAACCTTTTTACTTTGATATAATCCCATTTGTTATTTTTTGCTTTTCTTCCCTGTGCTTCTGAAGTATTGATCATAAAATCTTTGCCCAGACCTGTGTGCTGAAGTGTTTCCCCTATGTTTTCCTCCAGAAGTTTTATTGTTTCAAGTCTTAAATTTAAGTCTTTAATCCATGTTCAGTTGAAATCGGTATATGGTGACAGATAGGGGTCTAGTTTCATTCTTCTCCATATGGATGTCCAATTTTCCCAGCACCATTTATTGAAGAGACTGAATTTTCCCCAATATGTATTCTTGGATCCTTTGTCAAAAATCAGTTGGATATAGATAGTCGGATTTTTTTCTGAATTCTGTATTCTGTTCCATTGGTCTATGTGTCTGTTTCTGTGCCAGTGCCATGCTGATTTGATTAATATATGTTTATAGTATATTTTGAAGTCAGAGAGCATTATACCCCTCAGTTTGTTATTTTTGCTCAGGACTGCTTTGGCTGTTCGGGGTCTCTTGTCGTTTCATATAAATTTTAGGGGTTTTTTTTTCTATTTCTGTGAAGTATGTCATTGGCACTTTGATGAGGATTGCATTGAATCTGTAGATCACTTTGGGTAGTATGGTCATTTGATGATATTGATTCATCAAATCCATGAGCATGGGATAACTTTCCATTTTTTGGTGTCTCCTTTAATTTCTTTAATTAGTGTTTTATAATTTTCATTGAAGAGGTCTTTTACCTCCTTGGTTAAATTTATTCCTATGTATTTTATCTTATTATTTTTTATTGTAACATAGTTGATTGTACATTTCTGTGGAGTATAGAGTTGAATATCAATAACTGTGTTCAACATGTGATATACAAATCAGGACAATTAGTATATTCAATATTATACAATGTAACCATTTTTTGTGGCCTTTTACCTCTACCTCCCCATTTCTACCTCTGGTAACATTACTTCTGTTCTCTCCTTTTGAAAGTTCAACATACTATTGTAATTGTTGTATCTTTCTTTCTCTTTTTCAAATTTATTTGTTTATTTGTCAGCTCCCACTTATGAGTAAGGACATGTGGTATTTCTCTTTCTGTGCCTGGCTTACTTGACTTAACATGATTTTCTCTAAATTCACCCATGTTACTGCAAATGGCAGCATTTCGTTCTTTTTTATGGAAGAGTAGGATTCCACTGTGTAAATACACCACATTTTCCTTATCCAGTTATCTGACAATGGACATTTAGATTGGTTCCGACTCTTGGCTCTTGCAAGTAGAGCTGAGATAAACATGGGAGTGCTGGTATCCCTCTGACACGATGATTTCCAGTCCATTGGGTATATACTCACCAGTGGGATTGCTAGATCGTATGGCAGTTCTATCTGTAGTTGTTTGAGGAAACTCCATACTGTTTTCCATAATGGCTGCACCAATTTACAGTCCCACAAACAGTGTAGGAGGGTTCCCCTTTCTTCACATCCTTGCCAGCATTTGTTATTCTCTGCCTTTTTGATAATAATCAGTCTAACTGGGGTGAGATGATTTCTCGGTGTGGTTTTGATTTGCATTTCCCTGATGCTGAGTATTGTTGACCATTTTTTCATGTGTCTTTTGGCCATTTGTTTATCTTCCTATAAGAAATGCCTGTTCAGCTCCTTTGCCCATTTTTCAATCAGGCTATTTGTTTCTTTACTGCTAAGTTGTTTGAATTCCTTCTATATTCTGGACATTACTCTTTTGTTGTATGCATTTTCTCCCTCTCTGTAGGTTGTCTGTTTGTTTTGCCAGTTGTTTCTTTTGCTGTGCAGAAGCTTTTTAGTTTGATATAATCCCATTTGTTTATTCTTCCTTTCATTCCCTGTCCTTTGGAGTTCATATTCATATAGTCTTTGCCCAGTCCTACTTCCTGAAGTGTTTCCCCTCTGTTTTCTTTTAGAAGTTTTATAGTTTCAGGTCTTACATTTAAGTATTTAATCCATTTTGAGTTGATTTTGGTACATGGCAAGAGGTATGGGTCTAGCTTCATTCTTCTACATATGGATGTCCACTTTTCCCAGCACCATTTATTGAAGAGCCAGTCATTTCCTCAATGTATATTGTTGGTGCTTTTGCTGAATACCAGTTGGCTGTAAGATTGTGGGTTGATTTTTGGGTTCTCTATTCTGTTCCATCAGTCTATGTGTCTGTTTTTATACCAGGACCATGCTGTTTTGGTTAGTATAGCTGTGTAGTATAATCTGAAGTCAGAGTTTTGCCTCCAGCTTTATTTTTTATTTATTTATTTATTTTTTAGTTTTTATTTTTTTGCTCAGGATTGCTATGGCTATTCAGGGCCTTTTGTTATTCCAAGTAAATGTTAGAACTGTTTTTTTTTCTATTTCTGTGAAGAATGTCACTGGTATGTTTATGTGGATTACATCCAAATGAAAATCGGTAAAAATGTCAGAAGTAAGACAATACATTTCAGTAAAAACCCCAAATGTAAATATATTAAATTCCCCACTTAAGACATACTGGCTGATTGGATTAAAAAGCTAAATTCCAGTACACGTTCTGCAAGAAAGTCAACTCACCTGTACAGACACATACAGACTAAGAGTGAAGGAATGGAAAAAGACATACCACTCAAATGGAAATTTTAAAAAATGGGAGCAGCTATTATTATATCAGATAAATTACACTTTGTATTAGTCTGTTTATGTTGCTTATAACAAAATACCTGGAACTGGGTGATTTATAAAGAAAATGAAATTTATTGCTTACAGTTTCTGAGGCTAGGAAATCCAAAGTCCATGTGGTGGTGGTGACAGTGACCCAAGGGGTGTCACATTGCAAGATGGTGGAACCAGAGAGAGAGCAGAGAGAGACTCTCCTCTTCTTTTAAAGCCCTCAGGACCATGCTCCTCACCACCATTTTTAATCCATTCGTTACTGCATGCCCTATAACCCAATCACTTCTTCAAGGCCCCCACCTTACAATTACCATAATAGGAGTTCCCACCCTGTTAACAGTCACAGTGGGGGCTAAGTTTCTAATACATAAAACTTGGGAGACACAATTCAAGCTTCATTGAATTTTGGAGGGGTGTAATTCAATCCACTACACACTTTAAACCAAAAACTATAAAAATAGACAAAGAAGGCTATTATATAATGATAAGGAGATCTATCCAGCAAAAAGACATAACAATCATATGCACCCAACATTGGAGCACCCCGATATATAAAGCAAACATTACTAGACCTAATGAAAGAAATAGACCCAAATGCAGTTATAGTTGGGGACCTGAACACCCCTCTCTAAATATTGGGCAGATCAACTAGGCAAAAAATCAACAGAAAAACACAGGATTTAAACAATGCTTTAGACCAATTGGACTTGGCTGATACCTACAGAACATTTCATTCAACTGCTTACAGAATATACATTCTTCTCATCAGTGCATGGAACATTCTCTAGGACAAACCACATGTTGGGTCACAAATCAAGCCTCAACAAATTTTAAAAAGTTGAAATTATTTCAAGTATCTTCTCAGTCCACAATGGATTAAAACTAGAAGTCAATGACAAGCAAAACTCTGGAAGCTATACAAACACATGGAAATTAAACGACATGCTCCTGAATGACATATAGGCCTAAGAAGAAATTAAACAGGAATCCTAAAAATTTCTCAAAACTAATGAAAATAAAGACACATCATACCAAAACCTGTGGGATATTACAAAAGGAGTACTGAGAGGGAAGTTCATTGCAATAAATGCTTACATCAAAACAATAGAAAGATTTCAAATTAACAACCTAACACTACACCTCAAAGAACTGGAAAAACAAGAATAACCCAATCCCAAAATTAGTAGATGGAAAGAAATAATTAAGACCAGAGCAGAAGCAAATGAAATAGAAATCCAAAAAACAGTACAAATGATCAATGAAACAAAAAGTTGTTTTTTCAAGAAGATAAACAAAATAGACAAGCATTAACTATGCTAACTAAAAAAAAGAAGGTGAGAAGACACAAATAACAAAAATTAGAAATGAAAAAGGAGATGTTACAACTGATACCAGTGAAATACAAAGAATCATTAGAAACTATTATAAACAACTACATGCCAACAAATTTGAAAACCTGGACACATACAGCCTACCAAGTCTGAACCAAGAAGTCATAGAAAACCTGAACAGACCAATAATGAGCAATGATATTGAAGCTGTAATCAGCAGTCTCCCAGCAAAGAAAAACCCAGGACTGGATGGCTTTACTTTTGAATTCTACCGAACCTTTAAAGAGGTATTAATACCAATTCTCTTCAAACTTTTCCAAAAGCTTGAAACAGAGGCCATTCTCCTAAACTCATTCTATGAGGCCAGCATCACTCTAATACTAAAACCTGACAAAGATACAGCAGAAAAGAAAACTATAGGCCAATATCTTTGATGAACATAGACACAAATATCCTTATATTAGATAAAATATTATCAAACAGAATATAGCAACTCATCAACAAGATTATACACCATAATCAAGTCGGATTCATTCCAGTGATGCAAAGGTGGTTCAACAAATTCAAGTCAATAAGTGTGATACACCACACCAACAAAATCAAGGACAAAAACCATATGATTATCTCAATAGATGCAGAAAAAGCATTTTGCAAAATTCAACATTGCTTCACGAAAAAGACTCTCAACAAATTAGGTTAAAAAGGAAAGTATCTCAACACCATAAAAGTCATATATGAGAAACCCACCACCAATATCATCCTTTCAGCTTTTCCACTAAGAATGAGAACTAGACAAGGATGCCCACTCTCATCATTCCTATTTAACATAGTATTGGAAGTTCTAGCCAGCACCATCAGGTGAAAGAAAAAAATAAAGGGCATCCAGATTGGAAAAGACCAAGTCAAATTGTCTGTTTGCAGGTGACATGATCCTATACACACAAATGCCTAAAGACTCTACAAAAAACACGTAGAGTTGATAAATGATTTCTGTAATATTGCAGGATACAAAATCAACATGCAAAAATAAGTAGCATTTTTATTCCTAAGTCTTTTAGTTTAGTTAGTTTAATTTAGTTTGCTGCTACTTTAGATGGGATAGCTTTCTTGATTACTTTTTCTGCTAGTTCATTGTTCATGTATAATAATGCTACTGATTTTTATATGCTGGTTTCATTTATCAGGTCTAGGAAGTTTTTGATCGAGTCTTTGGGTTTCTCTATATAAAACCATGTTATCTGCAAACAGGGACAACTTGACTTCCTCCTTTCAAATTTGGAATCCCTCTGTTTCTTTCTCTTGCCTACTTGCTCTGGCTAGGACTTCCAGTACTGTGTTGAACAGAAGTCATGAGAGTGGGCGTCCTTGTCTTGTTCCTGTTCTTAGGGGTAAAGCTTTCAGCTTTTCCCCATTCAGCATGATATTAGCTGTGAGTTTGTCATATATAACCTTTAATGTATTAAGATACTTTCCTTCTATACTTGATTTGTTGAGAGTCTTTATCATGAAGTGTTGTTGAATTTTATCAAATACTTTTTCTGCATCTATCAAGACGATCATATTTTTTTTTCCCTTTCACTCTGTTGATGTGATGTATTACATTTATTGATTCATACATGTTGAAACATCCTTCCATCCTGCAGATAAATCCCACTTGATCATGGTGTACAATCTTTTTGATGTGCTGCTGGATTCTATTTGCTACTATTTTATTGAGGATTTTTGCAGCTGTGTTCATTAGGGATATTGGCCTGTAGCTTTCTTTTTTTTCCCTTGTGTCATTGCCTGATTTTTGTATTAGGGTAATGCTGGCCTCATAGTATGAGTTTGGAAGAACTCAGCCCACTTTAATTTTTTGAAATAGTTTAGGAAGTATTGGTATTAGTTCTTCTTTATATGTTTGGTAGAATTCAGCAGTAAAGCCATTTGGTCCTTCCTGGGATTTTCTTTGTTGGGAAACATTTTATTACTGATTCAATCACATTATTTGTTATTGTTCTATATAGGTTTTCTATTTCTTCTTGATTCAGGCTTGGTGGGTCATGTGTGTCCAGGAATTTATCCATTTTCGTTAATTTTTCATATTTATTGGTGTATAGTTGTTCATAATAGTCTCAGATGATCCTTTATATTTTGCTGCTATCTGTTGTTATGTCTCCATTTGCATTTCTGATTTCATTTGGGTCTTTGTCTTTTTCTTGGTTAGTATGGTTGTTTGTTGATTTTGTTTATCTTTTCAAATAACCAACTTTCCATTTGAATAATCTTTTGTATTGTGTTTTTAGTCTCAATTTCATTTATTTCTGCTCTGATGTTTATTATTTATTTTCTTCTACTTATTTTGGGTTTAGTTTGTTCTTACTTCTAGTTCCTTGAAGTGCACTGTTAAGCTGTTTATGTGAAATATTTCTGTTTCTTTCAATGTAGACACTTATTGCTATAAACCTTCCTCTTAATACTGCCTTAGCAATATCTCACAGGTTTTTGTATGCTGTGTTTCTGTTTTCATTACTTTCAGGAAAGTTTTTGATTTCCTTCTTAATCCCTTCTTTGACCCAATGGTCATTCAAGAGCATGTTGTTTAATTTCCATGTACTTGTTTAGTTTCACAAGTTTCTCTTGTTATGATTTCTAGTTTTATTCCATTATGGTCAGAAAAATTACGTGATAAAATTTTGATTTTTTTGAACTTGACAAGACTTATTTTGTGGCATAACTTATGGTCAGTCCTGGAGAATCTTCTATGTGCTGATGAAAAGAATGTGTACTTTGCAGCTGTTAGATGAAATTCTCTGTATATGTCTGTTAGATATATCTGGTCTATGGTACTGTTTAAATCCAATGTTTCCTTGTTGATATTCTGTCTCAATGATCTGTTCAATACTGAGAGTGAGGTGTTAAAGTACACAGCTACTATTGTATTGTTGTCTACCTCTCTCTTTCAATCTGATAATATTTGCTTCATATAACTGGGTGCTCCATTGTTAGGTGCATATATATTTATAATTGTTTATCCTCTTGCTGTATTGATCACTTTATCATTATATAGTGCCCTTCTTTGACCTTTAGTACAGATTTTGATTTAAAGTATGTTTTATCTGAGAAAAGTATAGCTACTCCTGCTCACTTTTGTTTTCCATTTGTGTGGAATATCTTTTTCTATCCCTTCATGTTCAGTCTATGTGTATCTTTGTAGGTGAGGTGTGTTTCTTGTAGGCAGCATGTGGATGGGTTGGGTTTTTCTGTTTTGTTTTTTAATCCATGCAGCTATTCTATGTCTTTTAACTAGGGCATTTAATCCATTTACATTCAAGGTTATTATTGAGATGTTAGGTCTTCCTCCTATCATTTTGTTGGTTGCTTTCTGATTATTTTGTGTATCCTTTGTTCCTCTCTTCCTCTCTTAGTGTTTATCCTTGTGGTTTGGTCATTTGCTGTACTGATAAGGTTTGATTCCTTTCTCTTTCTTACTTGCATATTTATTATACCAGTAAGTTCTGTATTTTCAGTTGTTTTCATGGTGGTTGTTATTGTTTTTGCTCTTCTAGATGTTGGGCTCCCCTAAGTATTTCTTGTAAGGCCAGTCTGCTGGTGATGAATTCCTTTAATTTTTGCTTGTCTGAGAAAGACTTTATTACTCCTTCATTTCTAGGATAGATTTGCTGGGTACAGTATTCTTGGCTGAGAGGTTTTCTTCCTTCCTTCCTTCCTTCCTTCCTTCCTTCCTTCCTTCCTTCCTTCCTTCCTTCCTTCCTTCCTTCCTTCTTTCTTTTCTTTTCTTTTCTTTTCTTTTCTTTTCTTTTCTTTTCTTTTCTTTTCTTTCTTTCTATATAGAATCTCGTTCTTTCCTGGCCAGTAAGGTTTCTACTGAGAAGTTTGCTATTAGTCTAATGGGGATTCTGTAATATGTGACTTAACATTTTTCTCTTACTGTTTTTAGAATTCTCTCTTTGTCTTTAACTTTGGATACTTTGGCTATAATGTGTCTTGAAAATGACCTACTTGTGTTGAATTTATTTGGGGACCTTTGAGCTTCCTGAACTTGGATGTTCATGTCTTTCCCAAGACTAGGGAAGTTTTAAGCTATTACTTAATTAAAAGGTTTTCAATATCTTTTTGTTTTCTTCTCCTGTAATTCAAATATTTGTTCACTTAATAGTATCCCATAGATCTTGTAAGCTTTGTTTATTCTTTTTTTGTCTTTTTTTTTCTTCCTGTGTTATTCCAAAACTGCTATCTTCAAGATCAGAAATTCTTTCTTTTGTTTAATCTGTTTAGTCTGTTTTTGAGACTCTCAAATGTATTTTTTATTTCATTCAATGAATTCTTAAATTCCAAAATTTCTGTATGATGTTTTTAATGATATCTATCTCTTTGTTTAATTTCTCATTCAGATCATGAATTGTTTTTCTGATTTCATTGCACTGTTTGTATTCTCTTGTATCTGAGTGACTTTCCTATTTTTTTTTTTTTTTTTTTTTTTTTTTTTTTATTTTATTTTATTTTTTTTTTTTAATTTTATTTTGTCGATATACATTGTAGCTGATTAATGCTCCCCATCACCAAAACCTCCCTCCCTCCCCCCTCCCCCCCTCCCCCCCAACAATGTCCTTTCTGTTTGTTTGTTGTATCAACTTCAAATAATTGTGGTTGTTATAACTTCTTCCTCCCCGCCCCCCGGTTTGTGTGTGTATGTGTGTATGTGTGTGTGTGAATTTATATATTAATTTTTAGCTCCCTCCAATAAGTGAGAACATGTGGTATTTCTCTTTCTGTGCCTGACTTGTTTCACTTAATATAATTCTCTCAAGGTCCATCCATGTTGTTGCAAATGGCAGTATTTCATTCGTTTTTATAGCTGAGTAGTATTCCATTGTGTAGATGTACCACATTTTCCGTATCCACTCATCTGATGATGGGCATTTGGGCTGGTTCCAACTCTTGGCTATTGTAAAGAGTGCTGCGATGAACATTGGGGAACAGGTATACCTTCGACTTGATGATTTCCATTCCTCTGGGTATATTCCCAACAGTGGGATGGCTGGGTCGTATGGTAGATCTATTTGCAATTGTTTAAGGAACCTCCATACCATTTTCCATAGAGGCTGCACCATTTTGCAGTCCCACCAACAATGTATGAGAGTTCCTTTTTCTCCGCAGCCTCGCCAGCATTTATCGTTCATAGTCTTTTGGATTTTAGCCATCCTAACTGGGGTTAGATGGTATCTCAATGTGGTTTTGATTTGCATTTCCCGGATGCTGAGTGATGTTGAGCATTTTTTCATATGTCTGTTGGCCATGTGGATATCTTCCTTAGAGAAATGCCTACTTAGCTCTTTTGCCCATTTTTTAATTGGGTTGCTTGTTTTCTTCTTGTAAAGTTGTTTGAGTTCCTTATATATTCTGGATATTAATCCTTTGTCAGATGTATATTTTGCAAATATTTTCTCCCACTCTGTTGGTTGTCTTTTAACTCTTTTAATTGTTTCTTTTGCTGTGCAGAAGCTTTTTAGTTTGATATAATCCCATTTGTTTATTTTTCCTTTGGTTGCCCGTGCTTTTGGGGTCGTATTCATGAAGTGTGTGCCCAGTCCTATTTCCTGAAGTGTTTCCCCTATGTTTTCTTTAAGAAGTTTTATTGTCTCAGGGTGTATATTTAAATCCTTAATCCATTTTGAGTTGATTTTAGTATACGGTGAGAGGTATGGATCTAGTTTCATTCTCCTGCATATCGATATCCAGTTATCCCAGCACCACTTGCTGAAGAGGCAGTCCCTTCCCCAGTGAATAGGTTTGGTGCCTTTGTCAAAGATCAGATGGCAGTAAGTGTGTGGGTTGATTTCTGGATTCTCTATTCTATTCCATTGGTCAGTGTGTCTGTTTTTATGCCAGTACCATACTGTTTTGGTTATTATAGCTTTGTAGTATAGCTTAAAGTCAGGTAGTGTTATGCCTCCAGCTTTATTTTTTTTGCTGAGCATTGCTTTGGCTATTCGTGGTCTTTTATTGTTCCATATAAATGTCTGAATAGTTTTTTCCATTTCTGAGAAAAATGTCTTTGGAATTTTGATGGGGATTGCATTGAATTTGTATATCACTTTGGGTAGTATGGACATTTTCACTATGTTGATTCTTCCAATCCAAGAGCATGGAATATCTTTCCATCTTCTTGTATCCTCTCTAATTTCTCTCAGCAGTGGTTTGTAGTTCTCATTATAGAGATTTT